>NC_083461.1:6995570-7063070 GCF_030014155.1 Tachysurus vachellii
TCCTGATAGGACAGATTTGGGCCTCTGCCTCCAGTGAAGAAAAACTGTACCAATTCTTTATTCAATGACATCTTGGTTATTGGTGTGCTTTCAAGTTTGTGCCAACAATTTTGGGAAGATCCACATATGGCTGTGATGACTGGGTTTTCACAAACATTTGGACGTATAATGCATATCAGTGTGAAAGGATGAGAGCAATTTACTGTATCATGACTGCTTGAACATTACTAGATGAAATACAGTCTCAGAGCAGAGATACCGTGAGAGTGCCGGAGCAGGGAGGAGATGCTGTGAGAGTGATGGTGCTGGTGAATGTAATTGCTGGTTTTGGTGTAGTGATTTACAGTAGCTATAGGGTATAAGGGTTCAGATAGGCTTTTTGATCTAATGACAGGGTGCTAAGGGCTCTAATGCTTCTGTAACATCAGAGAGCTGCAGGTTTTAGAACTGCTTTAATAACATGAATCATTTGACAGAGAAATGAGAACAGCATGTGTAATGAAATGGACTGTTTCATGTTCTTACTTTTTTCTTACTTTTAACAAGGTAAAACTGGGCATAAGAGTATTCAATTCAGTTTTCAGTCCTGATAGTCACTCTCAGATAGTCAGTCATTTACAGTATGTTGTGCATTTGGTGAGGAATTTCTTTAACTGCTCTTCCATTCCTTCCTTAGTTTATGTTTCTAAAGTCTGTGAGCAAGGGATGCAATTGTCAAACAAACATATTCTCCAATTAATTAATTAATTCATTCATTTTCTACCGCTTATCCGAACTACCTCGGGTCACGGGGAGCCTGTGCCTATCTCAGGCGTCATTGGGCATCAAGACAGGATACACCCTGGACGGAGTGCCAACCCATCGCAGGGCACACACACACACACACATTCTAATTCACTCACACAATCACACACTACGGACAATTTTCCAGAGATGCCAATCAACCTACCATGCATGTCTTTGGACCGGGGGAGGAAACCGGATTACCCGGAGTAAACCACCGAGGCACGGGGAGAACATGCAAACTCCACACACACAAGGCGGAAGCGGGAATCGAACCCCCAACCCTGGAGGTGTGAGGCGAACGTGCTAACCACTAAGCCACCGTGCCCCCCTTCTCCAATTAAGTATTATCAAATTGAATATCATTAAGAAAAGTGTCAGAGGGAGTGTAATGTATACTGTACCATCCTCATGGATGGTATGGCATCTGTCTGTTCGGTGATGTTTAACTGTAAATAAGCCTTTAGTAAGGAGCTGAATTTTATTTGGCTCAGTCTTTGCTGTAACTGTGTTTCTCATTTTATTTTTAGTCATGCTGGCAATGAAACAAATTTCAGTAAAAAAAAAAAAAAAAAAAACGTGCTTCCAGTATCTAGTGGTTAGTACCTAACAAAAGTGGACCAAGGAAGGACAACTGGCGAACCAGTGACGTGGTCACAGGCACCCAGGGGTCAGTGATGTCTGTGGGAAGCAAAGGCTAGCTGGTCTGGTCCAAAGCTACTATGGCAAAGCTTGCTGAAAAAGTTCATGCTGAATCTGATAGAAAGGTTCCAGGACACATCATAGTTTGCTGTATATGTGGCTGCGAATGTGCAGATCGGTCAGAGTGCCCATGCTGACCCCTGCCCACCCAAAAAAGCATGTACAATAGGCATATGAGCATCAGAACTGGAGCAAAGAGCAATGAGAAAAGGTGACCCGGTCTGATGAATCACATTTTCGTTCACATTGTGTAGAAGGTGGAGGTGTCACTCACCTGTGAAACAGATGGCTCAGGAGGCACTGTGGGAAGAATTGGCAATATTCTGCTCGGGTCCAGGCATTCATGTGGATGTTACTTTGACACGTAACACATACCTAAACTTTGTTCCATACCAAGTACAGTACAACCCTTCATGGCAACAGTATTCCCTAATGGCAGTGGATTCTTTTTCAATGATATTTCTTGCCACGCTGCAAAAACTGTTCTGGAATGGTTTAAGGAACCATGACAAATTGTTCAAAGTCTTGACTTGGCTTCAAATTCTCCAGATCTCAATCCAATCAAGCATCTGTGGCATGTGCTTAAAAAAGAAGTGGTCCGATTATACCTCACAACTTAAGGGATCTCCTGCTAAAGTTTTCTGGCCAGAGATGGTTTTAATGTTACGATACATAGAGATACATGGAGATAGAAATTAGAGAACAAACTACAATTTCCTAAATTTCGAGGTCACTGTTTAGTCCTATTTGAAATTATCGTGATTAAAATTGCAGTTATTTTTTAAGCATATTTCAGCATGTAAGTTAAATATATGACACATTTGAAATGACACATTTGAAAATGAACTAGTTTTATTCTGTCCAATTTTTACAGAGTTTGCAAGATGGTGAGCCACTCTAAGGTGACTGAGACCCTGAGACAACAGGTTGTCTGGATGAAGGCCAAAGGGAAGACACTTTCAGCCATTGTGAATGAATTGGACATTCCAAATCTATACTTTCTAAGGGTCTTTTTACACCTTTTTACATTTCATGCGTTTTCTGTGATCCGATAGCTATCCGATGGTAAAAAGACCAGGTCTAAATGCCCTCCAAAACATTTTCGAGACGGATATAAATCCGATAGTTCAAACCACTTCAGGAGGTGGTCTGGGTTCAGGAGGTGGTCTGGGACGCATTTCAGATGAAACTGGACAGGTGTAAATGAACGTGGTTGTTCAAGCCACATACGTCAGCGCTATACTCCTCCCAAACGGAAGTATGTCACTCACAAGTGATCTTTCACCCAGGTGTCTTGTTGGGTCTTAAAATGCGCTGCTGCTCCAGGCCAAAATGCAGCAAACAGTAAACGCTGTTTTTTGTAGCATAACCGTCGTAACAAGTTTTTTGTCTTCTTTTTGATTGCATTCTGAAAACCGCACACACCAAAGCGTGTTCCATTTTAATTACCCCGGAAATGAGGTAAAATATATTTGCATTTTGGGCGGGAGCAGAAAGATCGGATCGATATCCAATTCGCCGAGACGCATTTATGTGGCCTAATGTAAATGGAACAGTTTTAACAAATCAGATAGCTATCGGATCAGAGACAACACATGAAGTGACCAGGTGTAAAAAGACCCTAGAACACTGCCAGTATCTAATTACAAACTGATTAGTCCTGTGGCCATTTCACATTCTGACGCTTTCCAAAAACCTGACATTTCCCCTGTGAGGAGGTCATACTCACTGTAGCTGCTCATCATTTATTACAACAGTATTTGTTAAACTGGCTCTTTACCGAATGTGATCTTTACAGAATTGTAAAGCCAAGGAAATATAAAAAAGTAATACATACATTTGCATATAATTTTTGTGAAATGTATTTATATATTTGTTAGAAACAGGAAAGCACAATTTTTTCCACAAACAGTTTTTTTTTTTCTTGAAATCAGATAAGGTGACATCGACATCGAATTCAAGATTGCATACTGCACAAATTTTCACTACTACTTCCTACAACACACAATTTGTTCTTCTCTTCCTCATAAGGCCACCATGTGTGCAATAATTTCAACAGCACATTTCTCCCCATGGAAATTATTTCTTTATACAGAAGACTGAACAATACCAATTCTGTCTTGGCCAAGGCTATGAGACAAAATGTCATTAAAAAGCAGCGTGACTCATTAAGCATCAAGCATAAGCATTAAGAAAGGGATGAAAAATAACAACCAGGCTTATAACAGCTCTGTATTATCAACAAATAATATTATTCAATTAATTTTTAGGCTACATTACCATGCAGGTTTTTTTTTAAGTCATTTAAACAGATTTAACGATTGCAAATAAACTGTGTATCTCTTGATACCTAATTTAACACTATGTTGTAATGATCTCCATGTAACCTAAAACAAATTAAGATTATGTGAAATGCAGCAGTTTTTTGCTAGAGTATAACAAATAACTAATATTATCTTAGCATTATAGTCAAGTGTCAATCGCTTTACATGCGTTTTAAAAGCTTTTTTTGTCAGTAAAATGAAGCAGATAGGAAACATGTACATAGTGATTATTCTTCTGTTTAATAGATTTACAATAGATATTGATCTCATTAGGTTTACTCTTTTCCAATTGTTCTACAGATCCAGTTTGCAGGTTCTATTAGCTACTGACATTCTGCCTAATTAAAAATTCAGATGATGCTGTAAGATAATAGAGTCAGTTACTTTAGGAAATGTCTTTAACATCTTCTGAAACATCCACTCGATAAAATGCTTTGGAGAATCAGAATCAAGGTGATGGATGGAAGGAAGAAAGCCTCTGTAAGCAGTCATTCGTGACTCCCATGACACACACCCCCACACACATACACACACACACACACACACACACAGTGCAGTTTATCATGCACACTTTAATCACCTGTCAGTGTGCATGTTGGGCCAACCACAAAACACCCAAACATGGGGTTATTAACGCTTTGTGTGTGTCTGTGTGTGTGTGTGTGTGTGTGTGTGTGTGTGTGATGGGTCTTATCATTGATGCATTTAGTGAGCTAAGAGACCAGCAGGACCAAGTAAAGAAGGACATCTCAGCTGATAACATTTGGAACACAATGATATTCATCTGGAAGAAGCCAACATGTAAAAATGCATCTAGATTGTAATTATTAACTGTCCACAGCAGGCTGCGTTTATCTGATATAAGATCTGATATAAAATCTGATATAAAATCTGCAATATAACACTCAATGCATTTATTTATGCACAATTATACGATTAGGCTACACCGTTCAACCAATACGATGACCATCCTTCAGTCGCTTATCATACGATGTGCCACATGCTGGATGACAATGTGAAATTCGAGGTAGTCAAATGCATTGCTGATATATTAAACTGATTATGAGCTTTATTACGCTTCCTTTGTATTGGGATGTCCTTCCACCAGGATTTATATGAATAACTGGATTGCACAGTAAAATGAATGTATAGTTCATTTGATGCCAAAATACCACAAAATACCACAAAAAATTACACAAAATGTGTTTGTGCTTATCAGAGAAAATGTGTTTTAGATGAAATGTCAAGCAGTGGTGCAGTGAACCACACACACAGACACACACACACATTCATTCATCTTCTACCGCTTATCCGAACTACCTCGGGTCACGGGGAGCCTGTGCCTCTCAGGCATCATTGGGCATCAAGGCAGGATACACCCTGGACGGAGTGCCAACCCATCGCAGGGCACACACACACACTCTCATTCACTCACGCAATCACACACTAGGGACAATTTTCCAGAGATGCCAATCAACCTACCATGCATGTCTTTGGACCGAGGGAGGAAAGCGGAGTACCCGGAGGAAACCCCCGAGGCACGGGGAGAACATGCAAACTCCACACACACAAGGTGGAGGCGGGAATCAAACCCCGACCCTGGAGGTGTGAGGCGAACGTGCTAACCACTAAGCCACCGTGCCCCCACACACACACACACACACACATTATATGCTGAATTCTAAAATGTGTAGACACACAATAAAAGACAAAGCACACAAAGAGAATAAAAAAGTCCAGCTGCATGGAGAAATGGGACAGGAATTGAATTGTCAGTATAAGATGCTTGCCCAAAAAAAAGTTTTTTTATTGTTGTCATGGTTACAGTGAAAATTGGTTAGAGAGTATCAGGAGAACGGACCGGATTCAGATTTGACCCACATTACCGGAGTCCTGTGAATAATCAGAGAATCAGAAAACAATCAGCACCTGTTGATCGGAGCCCAACACTTGATATTTCTTTGTAACCTACAGCTAAAAACAAATGACCAGATGTGAGATCATGCTGTAGTCCTCTTCCTGTCACATGACTATGAGTCCACAATGTCGTACAGACCTATAAGGTACAGAACCATCCTAAACATGTGTGTGAGGAATAAAATAAGCTATTCGTTGCCAGGCTCGAGCACGAGTTATTGCTTGGTTGCCAGATTTCAAGATAAATACTCGTTAATGGCAAAGTCTGTATCGGTGTTGATTAATTAGAAATGTCACTAACGAAGCAATCATGTGGAAGCTGTTAGCAATGCCCGCTCTCCCTCTCTGTGATGTTAGAAAGCTTTTTTCTTGTCGTTGTATTTTGTATCTAATAACAACAGAGGAAAAGAACAAATGCTTGAGGCTGAATCTCTCCCACATGTCCCACTGTGTGACTGTCATCAAACAGAGCCATTTATTATTTCATGTATCTTTTAACACTGCATGATTTACTTTTTATGTCGTCTTCCTTTTACAAATAGTGCACCGATATTCACTATCTGGCCAAAAGTACATGGACACCTGACCACGTATGCTATAGGTATATATATACATATGACCAAGTATATATATAGTGTATAATGGTATATATAGTGGTATAGTCAAGCAGAGGTATGAGAAAAAAGCAAAGAATAAGACAGAAAGACAGAGAATCAGAATAGAGGAAAGTATTATGTTCTGTAAAGAAGGTGATGCCATGTCAAATCAAAAGAGGAAAGATCTGATCCACCCACAGAGAATGCGAGTAATTAGTGTGGGCACAGAGCAGAAATTTGGCTTTGACTTCTTATTATTCTCCCTCTCTGTCTCTCTCTCTCGTGCTCTCTCCCTTACCAGATGTCATCCACACCTTTCCGAAAAGCCGTATCCTGCGCTATTGTGATGTGAGCGAATCGGTGCTCCATCACCACAGATCTGATCTGACAGCCCATTACACAGAGAAAAGGGCCACGCATAGGGCTATCTAAACTACACACAGATAAAGGTCATCTATCTATAATATCCCTTTTGTAATATTCTTCAGCTTGACAGGAGCAGGAAAAGTGTTGTTATGGTTTTCCCCAGGGTCGTGAAGGGATCGTGTATTTTTAAAAATACATGTGTAGGTTTACAGGTGGACGTCAGGTGACAGATTACTTACTGCAGTAGGTAATTATTTTCACCCTGAACATGTTGCGGTGTGACAGTGACAGATGTATTAATCTGAACACAATGGCTCACCTTATTGTTGCTTCAAACTTGCGTTGTAACAAGGCTGAGATTTTCAGCATGAATCCACCGAGCGAGTTCAACTGGACAACAGGAAGGATGCTGTAGTGTTTCATAAGAAATGAGTAAGAGATAAAAAAAAAGGTACATTGGATATCACACCATTGTCTTCAATGAGTCTTCAGAATTCAAGTCAATCCGTATAGAGCATTAAACAACGCAGTTTTTGTTTATTTTTATATTTATTGTATTTTGAACATTGTTTATCTACTGTTTCATTCTATCACAACGTACAATTACTAATCCATACTTTTAATTATTTACAGTTTATGCACATCCATTCGTCTATCCATCCATTCCTTTTTGTGTTGCTATCTGTCCATAAAACAGTGAAATGTTTATCTACACATCAATTTATCCATCTGTTCAAATCAAATCCATGTATTTATTTGTTAGCCTATTAATGAGCCACAAATGATTTCATTCTATCCATATTTATCCATCTTTACATCTGCCGACTATTCCATCCATCCGTATATTCATCCTATTAGACCATTTGTACATAATGCATTTATACAGTACCTCCATCCAGTGAACATTAATCCACATGTCTGTCTGCTTATTATTCCATTCATCAATCTATCCAAGTCTATTCAGTCACATTAATCTATCTATCTATCTATCTATCTATCTATCTATCTATCTATCTATCTATCTATCTATCTATCTATCTATCTATCTATCTATCTGTCTGTCTGTCTGTCTGTCTGTCTGTCTGTTTGTCTGTCTGTCTATCTATCTATCTATCTACTCTTTCATCAGTCAACCCATTCATCAATCCACCCATCAAATAATCCATCATACGTATCTATGTATGATTCCTTCTACCTTATATCCATTCATCTATTCATCTACATATCCATCAACATTTATACATAATTTCACTTACATTTTAATTCATCAACAAATCTAGATCAGGTAGATCTGCTGAACATCTATTCTAATCTATTTACCAAATCACTTTATGCATGACAATATGCGCATCCATCCATACAACCACCTGCCCAGCTCATTTGATCCATCCACCCATCCACCCATCCATCCATCCATCCATCCATCCATCCATCCGTTTCATTTCTAAACAATCCTGTTACAAATAACTGCTCACTAATATGTTTAAAACAGTGTTACAGTCATTAAGTCATTCATTTTAAATGGGTAAAATTTAGAGCAGTTCTCTTTCATTCTGCACTGAATAAACACAAAGTGTTGTGTTTAAATATAACTAAATGAATGAAAAATGAACCCATTTCCACACCAGCAGGCACAGCATTCATGAAGCTTGATCCAACTACAATGAGTAATTGTTGATTATATTGAGTAATCTTTGATTATATGTCCCCATCTGTAATCATGGAATTAGGGTTTCATGAATCATAATATTCATTGCCTGTGCAGGACACTGAACCAAAGAGCAGTCCTCCATTTCTAATGACCTTTAATGTCCAGCTGCTCATTTCTGCTTTCTGCCTTATTACTGTTTATAAGAGGGTTAATGGGTTAAAGTGGGTTTAAATGAGGTTTACATGCTCTGACAGAGCAAACAATCAACACGCTTTTGAGGAGGCATTCATGTTTTTTATTTATTTATATTTCTTTATTTCACACATTAAAGATGCAGAGGTGATAAATTACATTATTACGACTTACAAATTACAATTTACAAGATGTCAGAAATCCAGAATTAGAAACTCTGTTTTAAAGGCAATGGGTGTTTATTAATATGTCCAATGGACATGGATCCATTTAAATATCATAGTGGCTTAAATGTGCCTCAGACATTCTGTAATGCTTTGAATGTGATTTAAAATTCAAACACTGCGTTTCAAGTAATTAAATGGATCCATCAATGAATCCATTTTAAAGCGAATAAGTTTTTTTTGGTCTTATTTTTTGTCTCCTTGGCGTTTACATTAGTGTTTGATCAGTGGGTGGGAAGCATAACAGGGTAAAGCTTATTTGGCACAGTAAACCTGAAGTCAATGCCAATTAGCTGTGAAACAGAGTGGGGTGCATTTGTTTACTCATTTGGCCGAGAGATAATGCACTGCCATGTGTGTTATATTTACCTACTTTTGTACATGCATTTGAGCTGCTGAGGTAAGCAAAGAAGCTGAAAACTCAACAGAAATGGCATAAAGATGCACATGGCATATAAATATAAATCACATTTACGCATTTTATTTAATGACCAACAAACATTACAACAAATCCTTGCCAATGCAATTTATAGCTTTGTCCATAAATTAATCAATCAAACAAACAATTGAATTGAAGAAGATTATTATTTCCTTATCAACTACAGTATAATCACTTCTTCATGTGAATGGCAACCCAGCTGATCTGGGCCACGGGGAACTCATTCATTCATTTTCTACCGCTAATCAGAACTACCTCGGGTCACGGGGAGCCTGTGCCTATCTCAGGCGTCATCGGGCATCAAGGCAGATTACAACCTGGACGGAGTGCCAACCAATTGCAGGGCACACACACACTCATTCACACACACAATCACACACTACGGACAATTTTCCAGAGATGCCAATCAACCTACCATGCATGTCTTTGGACCGGCGGAGGAAACCGGAGGAAACCGGAGGAAACCCCCGAGGCACGGGGAGAACATGCAAACTCCACACACACAAGGTGGAGGCGGGAATCGAACCCTCAACCCTGGAGGTGTGAGGTGGACGTGCTAACCACTAAGCCACCGTTCCCACGCACACATACTGTACTAAATAAATTCAATTTATTTCTCAAGACATTGCTTAAAAAAAAAAGAAAAACAATCAATGCAAGAGCAGAATAAGGGACAGGAAATGGAATGGAGCTAAGCAGTGGAGGTGAGAATGTTGAAGTTAAGGTTAAAGATGTAGAGAACTTACCTGCTAACTGTTTGACAGACAGCTGGGTGACAAACAATGGACAATGGAAAAGGACACATCTAATGTATTGCACATGGCAACTTTACACGATTTTAAACATGCCTTAGTAAAAAAAAGAAAACATTGCATTATGCTCATACATGACATATTTTATTCTAATCTTTTACACTAATCCCATAGCTGCATTACAGAATTAAGCAAACAAAAAATGTAATTACATTAATAAACAAAGCGTATTGTGCAAAGTTGATATTCAAGATGATGTCAGACAATAACAAACCTGCTCGCTCTTATTATCATGTTGAAAAGGCATTTTATTTTCCTTTGAGGTATAATAGTGAACTCAGCACTCCTGCTAAACAGACAAACAGAGCTACAGCGCTCTGTGGGTGTGAAGAGGATGATGCTGATCTTCTGTCTCTTAATGACATGATTCACTCATAGCACAGGTGGGAAAAATGGATCAGCATTGTTCTGTATGAATCATCATTCACCTTATTCCAACTCACTTCCAAGGAGAAAACCAGAAGACAGACAGAGAGAGAGAGAGAGAGAGAGAGAGAGAGAGAGAGAGAGAGAGAGAGAGAGAGAGAGAGAGCTTGAAATAGACAGGAGACTGTTCAGTCAATGGTTTCTAACATCAAGAGTCCATGCATCTTATAGTGCTGTAACAAACTCACTCACTTACACACACACACACACACACACACACACACACACACACACACACACACAAACTGGCATTCACTGGAAAACTACAGCACTGACCTACAGTCTACTGGATCTGAGAAAGTCCAGGACAAACAGTGTTTACACACAGACAAGTGGCACAAGTTTTTGCACTCGTGACCCCAGGCTGACTTTGGCAGCAGCCAGACAAGATCCATGCCCACATGCTTAAACAGGATCTTGATCACCAGCAGTGGGATGTTGGCACTGGGTGCACCGGCAACAGAAGTTCCAAATCCCTTCGTCCATCTCTGGCCAAAGGAACAGATCTCTTAACATTTTTGGCCATGTTTCTTGCCCCTATGTGGCCCCCTAGTGGATGCAAGTAAGCCAGGTGCAGGAGGCTGGTGCATGCTGTGTGGCATGACCAACAGATGTGGTAGAACAGTAGGACTATTTAACCAGGAATTATAAGGCTGGGAGGCACTGGCCTGCACTGGACTGGTGAAACAAAGTAGAGGATGGATTAGTGGGTGCTGGCTCTCCTGGCTTTCTGGTGAAAGAGGGGTTCTGAACCTGTTGCTGGGCAGAGGAACTCACAGGGATAATCCTCAGCAGGAGGGGCCACTCTTCTTCCCGGCTTTGGATCTGGGCCTGTGAAAAAGATCTAGCAGATTAATGTGTGAGACCTGAAAGGTCATCAGGTTGGCCCAGAGCTTCCAGTCTAGCAAAGGTGACTGTGCTCACGTTATACAGGAGTGCCTTTATTTGGTGGTTGTTTAGTCTCACTGTGGTAGATCCCTCTCCACATGATATCTTGAGCGGCCAAAAGGTGGGTTCTTTGCTCCCTCCACCATCCCCCCTGCTGATCTCTAAGGTGGACAGGGCATGAAAGGGGCATCTGTATTGCATATTACAAATACAAATTGTATTGTATCTTTCGGGGGTCTTTAGGTCCAGGAGTCCCACAGCCCTACACTCCTTGGCCATTACCTCAGCTGTTGCATTCACAGGCTCATGGTCCTCCACCTCTGCCAGGCTTAAGGCATGGCAAGCCAACTGAGCCTCTCTGGTAAGGAACTTCATGATGATTCATGACCATTCGTCATGGTCCCACCCCTCTCTGGTGGATATGCTCTCAAACATGCTTAAAAATGCCTCTATGTTGTCATCAGCGGTTAACTATATCAGAAGCTGATGAGTGTCGTGGCAGGGGTCAGAGACGGGAGAGGCAGCCACAAAGGAAGAGGCAGGGCCCCCACAAAGGAAGAGGTAGGGCCCCAAAATCTTTGAGCAGTTTATTTACAATGAAATAAAGGAGAGGAAAGTGAGAGAGTAGATGACACATAACTTAAGTTCTGTGTTGGGTGACATGGCAGATTGGAGGTCGGCAGGTGGAGTCAATGTCCTTGACAGGAAGGCAGAGTGGGTGAGGCTGCACCTAGGGGGTCGTGGCCTAATGGTTAGAGAGTTTGACTCATAACCCTAAGGTTGTGGGTTCGAGTCTCCTGCCGGCCATGACTGAGGTGCCCTTGAGCAAGGCACCGAACCCCCCCCAACTGCTCCCCGTGCGCCGCAGCATAAATGGCTGCCCACTGCTCCGGGTGTGTGTTCACAGTGTGTGTGTGTTCACTGCTGTGAGTGTGCACTTTGGATGGGTTAAATGCAGAGAACAAATTCTGAGTATGGGTCACCGTACAGTACTTAGCCGTATGTCACGTCACTTTCACTTTCACAGCGGTGGCCACATGACAAGCAGAATTGGAAGTTGCCTGAGCTCTTACCTTCGATAGCGTTGTCCTTCTCACATGCTCTCTGTAAGAAAGTGGGACAGCACAAAATTAGCACCAAATTAGTTTTGGCATATTTGCCAATGTTACCTCGGAGCGGCATCTGGCCTCACTTGGTTATCTCCTGTAGACAGCAGCGATTCTGATTGGTCAGCTCCCAGCCTTGCCCCATAGCCACACTGAAGGCACTGTCTTACGTGCTGAAGTGGTGCCTTCTCTTCGGCACTGTTGCGGAATTGCACGAGGAGCGTTTATTGTCATGCTGTCGACGGCTGTGTGAAACCTGCCGCCACACGACAAAGTCAAGATGACAATCCATTTTGCATTCTTGTCAATTTTCAAGATTCTCAGTCAGGTTTTTCATGTATTTCTATGAACTGGCAGGTTAATTATCCACCAACAAAATTACAATAACACTGTGGTTTATAATGTCTAAAAGATAATTTAGGGAAAAGGCACAGGCTCACAACAGTTATGTTTAAGTCATTGTCTCTGAGTTTCTTAATAATTCTATATTAGAAGCCTGAAGAAATACTGCTTAACTGTTAGCTGTCAGATAAATGGTTAAGTTCCATGCTAATGATTCATCAACTAGAGGATGAAAGGTTCAGTGTAACTAAACCATGAGAGGAAGTTACACAGTATAGAGCTGTCCTTGATATTGGAGATTTGCATTTTCAGTATATGATGTTTCATGAAATTCTCTGGATAATGTTTTTTAAAATTCCCATAGACCTCAAAGTGATTTTATGTTTGTATTCATTCACATTAGCTTTGCTGACACAAGGTGTTCTTTCTCCTTTTTAATATGGAGACAACAACCATAAGTCAGGTTCTTTCCCCTGATCCGTGATAAAATTGTTGGAACCTGAACGGTATTAATGGATGCAATTAACAGAACTGCCACTGTGGTCAATGAGCCATCAGTCGACCTAGGCCATATTGCAATATATGCACGGGACATGACTGTGAATATTACACAACCATTCCAGGCAGACGGGGTTGATTCCCACAGAGAAACCCTACCAACAAAACTCCATTCATCAAACATTGGCCTTTTCTTTTGCATGTTAATAAAAGCTTTTAAAGCAGAGGCTAATTAAGGTCACACTATAATACCTAAGGTTAATACCCATCTTATATGAATGCCAGAGACATCGATTTGAAATTAGAGAGAAAGGGAGAGAGAGAGAGAGAGAGAGAGAGAGATCTGAATCTGTGATGCTTTTTTTTAATATACTGTCTGAATTGATTTCTTTCAAATTCTGAAACTTTTCTTTGGTGCAAGTCCTTAGATTTGAACTGTGCTGTAATTGAACAGTAGTAAGTGTGTGTACTAGACTCACCGTCCACTGTAAAAGGAACACCAATACAACTGAACATGCACCGTTATCTTATCAGCCAAACAGCATGTGGAAGAAAAACACACAAAACAGTGGTGAAGGACTGAGGGTGAGAGGGCAAACACGTCAGGACCCATTCTATTCTACATGATTTCTATTCATTCATTCATTCATCTTCTACGGTTTATCCGAACTACCTCGGGTCACGGGGAGCCTGTGCCTATCTCAGGCGTCATCGGGCATCAATCAACCTACCATGCATGTCTTTGGACCGGGGGAGGAAACCGGAGTACCCGGAGGAAACCCCCGAGGCACGGGAAGAACATGCAAACTCCACACACACAAGGCGGAGGAGGGAATCGAACCCCCAAACCTGGAGGTGTGAGGCGAACGTGCTAACCACTAAGCCACCGTGCCCCCTTCATGTATTATTATTAATATAAAAAATTGTGGTCTTTTATCTTTGTTCATTTATTGTTACAGTGTTTGTTTAATAGTGGTGGTATGTTCTCCCTGTATTAAATAAAGTGCAAGATTGTGTGTGTATGTGTGTGTGATGGGTCTGGCATCTCATGCAGCATGTATCTCCATCTCACACCAAGTATTCTTTGGATCGTCTCCGGAATCACCGCAACTCAAACCTGGATAAAGCACCTACTAAAGTGTTTGTTTGCAGCACCTCAGATGATAAGTCAGATCACGTAAAAAATGTAAAGTATGATTTCCTTAAAGATGCAAATGTCAGGGATGGCAGGCGAGGACCCAAATGCAAGACACAGATCAGCCTCCATGTTGCCGCTCTTCAGAGGAGAGTCAAAGAGAACAACAACTTGCAATTAGCCACCTTAAATACCTTTTCTCATGATTGGATGCACCTGTCTATGAAGTTCAAGGCTTAATGAGCCACCAAACCAATTGTGTGTTCCAATTAATCAGTGCTAAGTAGTTACAGGTATTCAAATCAACAAAATGGCAAGGGTGCCCAAATTTATGCACGTGTCTAATTTCGTTTTGATGCATATTGGGCATTTTCTGTTAATCCGATAAACCTCATTTCACTACTGAAATATTACTGTGTCCTTCAGTTCATTCTGATAGATCAAAATGAAATTTCTGACCCAAACACCCAAATATTTATAAATGAAAATCATGGAAATTGTCAGGGGTTCCTAAACTTTTGCATACGACTGTAGGTCCTGGAGGTGGCTCTCTAGAGTGGCAGAGGTCTGGGACAGAGTGAAAATCATGGCCTGCATGCTCCGAGTGTCTGCTGGGTTGGGGGGGGGGGGTGTTTTCGGTGCCTTGCTCAAGGGCACCTCAGTCGTGGTATTGCCAGCCTGAGACTCGAACCCACAACCTTAGGGTTAGGAGTCAAACTCTCTAACCATTAGGCCACGACTTCCCCTTGTTATACATTTAACTTGTTATACATAGCTTATCATTCTTCTATAAAGCACAGATTTGTTGGGTCTCCGTTATGGATTTCCTGTGAACAGATTAGCGTCTTACATCTAAGCTGTGGATCTCTCCAGCTTCCTCAGTTTTACCCATGTGGTTGCCTTTTTTGTTGGAAGCCTCATCTGAACAGAGATGTGCTGAGCCATGTTTTTCCTATCTATTAATAATATATTTAATGGTGCTTCAAAATAAATAATACACGGACGCTTATTTTTTCACAAGCTTCATTGATTTTTAATATTGTTGGCTGTATTGGTGCATCAATTTATGCCGTGTTCCAGGTTAGAATACCACAAAAAGAGTTGAGGGTGTTAAATCATTTTTCAAGGCACTAATATGCCAGAATTGTCAGCTTGGAAATACAAGACCAGGAGGTAGGATTAGGTTTTCTATTCACTGCCAGACTTTAGAAAGAATTTTAGAGAGAATTTTAGACAGAATCTGTCGTACCAGCTGGTGCCCTTTGTTGAAGACACAGTTTTTCCATCTTGTTCTGTAGCTGTCCAAATTTTCAGCACCCTGTCATATAACCAATGTTCCAGAAGCCCAGGAATCACTGGAAATGTTAATGTAAGAAAGAAAGAGAAATGAAGAAATAAATACAAATGGGCTCATAAATGAAAACGCAAAAGGTTTTATTAATTACTAATAGAAATCATGGGGGGGGGGCACGGTGGCTTAGTGGTTAGCACGTTCGCCTCACACCTCCAGGGTTGGGGGTTCGACTCCCTCCTCCGCCTTGTGTGTGTGGAGTTTGCATGTTCTCCCCTTGCCTCGGGGGTTTCCTCTGGGTACTCCGGTTTCCTCCCCCGGTCCAAAGACATGCATGGTAGGTTGATTGGCATCTCTGGAAAATTGACAGTAGTGTGTGAGTGTGTGAGTGAATGAGAGTGTGTGTGTGTGTGCCCTGCGATGGGTTGGCACTCTGTCCACATGGTCATAGAGTAGAGCATTATAATATGGCATGTATATAGTAGCAAAAAGGTTTTTAAAAACAGGTGAATATTTAGCTATGTCTGCCAGTTTATGTATAAAAGCAGCTAAACTGCTTGCTGAAGAATAAAGTTACATCTAGTTAGCCAGAATTATTCATTAGAATCCGAATAATTAACACAGTAACTCTAATAATCAGAACCTACAGTACAAAGGTCTCGAGGAAGTTTGAGATGGCAGTCCTGTTCATTCCAGACTTATAGATAGGCAGTTGGTTGTGAGGTCCCACGCCTTTGAGAGATCTACCAATCATCATAAGGAGAAACTGTGGATCCAGGTGGAGTGTATCTAAGTGTGTATTGTCATAACAAATGAAGAAATTAGGTGTTTTTTTTTTGTTTTTTGGCAAAAATCTACCCATCCACAGTCCAAGAACTCCTAGTGATGCTGTGCTTCTGGACGAGACTCAAAATGACGTGTTAAAAGCCTCCTCTCCAACGAGCGTTAATCTTTCAACCCATTAAAACAGCAAGCACACGAACAGCGAACACATTCTAATTGACACGCAGGCTTCAGTATCTGTCTGTTAGCACTGTTTCAAGGGCTTCAAAGCAGATTTTCATGCAGGCTGCCAAAAACATTTAGATAAATGAACGAACTGTGTGAGATTGCAGTGAGATTTTGAATCATTTGATTTACAAAAATATTGAATTCCCTAAAGAATGATGAATAATATACTGCAGACAATTTGTTTAATATTTCATTGCTGCGTTTTAATGAAATTCCTTTGTTGTCTTTAGGCGATCGCCTGTGGCTGGGTGTCTCGCAGCCCCTTAAGACGCTTCATTATTAATCTGTTGTTTATTAGAAACAGTGAAAAGAATGTATGATAAAAATACTTAAAGTTTTTCAATATCAGATATTAATTACCAATTTAAAACAACTTTTAATGATTAATGATGAACTGTATGATTAATGATGAACTGTAAAGATAACGATAAAATTGTTAGTTAAAATAAGGAAGAGAGGGATGTATTTTGTAATAATTCTCTGGAAACCACTTTAGAAAAAAACTGTGATAGCAAAGTCTAAACCCTAATTACAGCATTATAATTTCATGTTTTTTAGATTTTTTTTTTTTTTTTTTTTGGATTTTTAGATGCAACTTCTTTTCTTTCCTGCACCATCAGACACAATGTTTTGTTGTAATTATTTTCGGTACAGATGATAACACAGTCCAGTGGCAATTCATTCATTCATTCATCTTCTACCGCTTATCCGAACTACCTCGGGTCACGGGGAGCCTGTGCCTATCTCAGGCATCATCGGGCATCAAGGCAGGATACACCCTGGACGGAGTGCCAACCCACCACAGGGCACACACACACTCTCATTCACTCACGCAATCACACACTACGGACAGTTTTCCAGAGATGCCAATCAACCTACCATGCATGTCTTTTGGACCGGGGGAGGAAACCGAAGTACCCGGAGGAAACCCCCGAGGCACGGGGAGAACATGCAAACTCCACACACACAAGGTGGAGGTGGGAATCGAACCCTGACCCTGGAGGTGTGAGGCGAACGTGCTAACCACTAAGCCACCGTGCCCCCTCCAGTGGCAATGATGTATTTATTGTTAGAGTCACTTGGGTCCCATAACCAGCTGAAAAGTTATATCAAACATAATGCCTCTTTTCTCTGTCACTATAATTGGCATTTAATTCATTCATATAATTCATAGAGACAGAGACATAGATGCAAGTGCACATTGTTATTCTAAATGCCAACAGTCAAACATCCACTATCCACATGCATGAGATTAATAATACAGATAACACAAAGATCAAAAACCATAAAAGAGAAAGCATGTGAGAAGTCCTTGATGAATATGTACAGAGCGAATTAATATGCCTGGTCACACACACACATCCTCACCATGTCATAAAACATAAACAGATCCTAATAACGGTTTTGGTTTAATATTAGTTTCTGATTACATGTTTATTGAGCTCTAAGGTTTTGTGCAATAAATATACAATTTCTCATGAGCAATTTTTGAAGGGGACACAAATAATACAGTCAATAATACAGTCAATGGTAATTCAAAGTGCTTTACATAAAGAAAGTAAAACTGTCATAATAAAAATCACAACAATAAAAACAAGGAATTAAAAAGGTTTAAAATTTTATTTACAATTTTAAATACATTTTTAAACACGACTTTGGCGTGTTAGTTACAGTGCGCTATCAACAAGCTATTGTAAACAAGCTAACGTTAACTAGATAAGTAATATTTTAATCGCTGATATAGCAGATTCATGGAAAATTACATCGTTAATCAGCATTTCTGCCGCAACTAATTTACGAATGAGTCTGCATCAACTACATTAAAGAGAATCGCTTTATTTAAAGTGAATAAAATCCCCTACTTAATGGAGCTCAACATTAACTGAGCCGCAGCCACACACCTGACTCGTGTGTGCAGAGTAGGTGATGAACTGGGAAAGCAGGCAGTGGGTCAAACCACTGTGAGGAAGGGGAGGGGGAACTAAACTGTCTCTAAATGCATTTTTTGTGTTTGTTTTTTTTCTACTTACACAATTATTTAGGTATAAATACATATATTTTTCACAATTTTTTAAATAATTTTTTTGGGGGGGCAATCCTCGGATGGGGGGGGCATGTCTAGTCTAACTGAAGCAAGGTTTACAATACATTGGTTGTTCCAGAATCACTACGCAGGGAGTATATCACCATTATTCACAGAGGTCATCCAGGCCTTGATGCAACCAAACGCAGGGCACGGGGCATTGTATTCTGGCCTTCTTTAACCAAGGACATTGAAAAGGAGGTACTATTGTGCTCTATCTGTAACAGTATGAAACCCCATCAACAAAAAGAGCCTCTACACTTACATCACATCCCAGATCTCCCATGGTCAAGTGTGGCTACGGATATCTTTGAGTGGAATGGTCAACACTACCTCGCACTAGTTGACTCGTATTCGGGATGGTTCGAAATTGATCTGCTTCGTGACCTGTCCTCCAGTACAGTAATCACAAAACTCAAAAGGCACTTCTCTGTTCATGGGAGTCTGCACAATGTCTTTTCAGACAATGGTACCCAGTTTACAAGCCAACAGTTCAAAGACTTTTCTGCTGCTTGGGATTTTACACATACCACTAGTAGCCCTGGATATCCACAAGCTAACAGGCTAGCTGAGAGGGCAGTGCGGAGTGCAAAACATCTAATGGAGAAATCCAGGAGGGATGGCTCTGATTTCTCTCGACCTCAGAAATATTCCACGTGACCACACACTGGGTTCACCAGCAGAGAGATTAATGTCGAGACAGACACGCACATCTCTGCCAATCAGCAAGTCCATTCTGGTGCCAGCCTCAAAGAATAACCGTTGCTGTCAAGAATCAAATCTCAAAAAAGAGACATTGTCAAAAGACATACTATGACAAGTCCAGCAGACATCTCCGACCACTCTTACAAGGAGAGGTAGTGAGACTCGCAACGTCCAAAGGCCATGACCGAATCGGACTCGTCAAACATCTCTGTGATGAACCACGATCATATCTTGTGGAAATTGAAGGAAGAGTATACAGACGAAACCGGAAACATATCCTTCCTGTCGTGGAGCCACCACTGCAAAAGTTAGACCACAGCGATATGTCGCTTCCCTTTGTTCAGACCCCCTTTGCTGAATCTAAGCACAAATTCCCCACTCCAAATGAGGTCAAAGAACAACATACCCCACAAGGAATCGAGAAGAAACCACTGAATGAACATTCAACAAAAGTTCTTTCTAGAGCTCCATATGAGACCAGAGCAGGTCGCATTTGCAAACCAAACCCAAAGTACCTGGAATAAAAAAAGAGTAAATAGAGACTGAAAAGAAAGTTCTATAATTCAGTAACAAAATGTTTGATGTTAATATTATAACTGATGTTAAAATGTGAGTTAACAAATGTTGTGTTAATTGCTCTTTTTACTCTCAGCTCAAGTAATCTGTTGAATGCCTTTCCTAAAAAAAAAAAAAAACTTTGAGTTAACTGCAATATAAGAAATTGTTCATTAAGCAATAACTGTCAAAGTTAAAGAAGGAGGATGTAGAACATAGCTGGGTTCTGTAGCTTTAAATCTCAACAGACTAAGATCCTAAAGCTTGCTTATATGCATGCGTTGGTTGGTGCTACGGTGTTAAAGTTTGTATGTTGTATGTTAAACTCCTGCATGTCTCTTAATAAATATACTGTTGTTAAAAAGGATTTTTGCTTTGCCACTCGTCATTCAACAGTCTAGTCTAACTGAAGCAAGGTTTACAATACATCGACTTCAAAGATGGATGGTGTTGTGGAGCCGAGCTTAACAGCCTTCACAGTCCTACACAGTTTTAAGATTTCTCTGTACCCAACACACCTGACCCAGTGATAAAGGGCAGTCAGATTGAGGGGCTGATTCGGGTGGGTTAAGTTAGGAAACCTTGATAGCACAATTCAAAGAGCAGCTGCATTTTCCCTGGCTAGAAAACTGTCTGAGAGATCAATCATGTGTTCTAACTCACAAGGCTGGGTGAACATGACAAGACATGTGAGAAAGACATTAGGGGGGTCGTGTACACCATTAAAGAAAATGGCCTTTTCTACAGCAACTGCCTTTAAAGTTTGTGTACAGGCTTTGGGCAATTGTTATACCATTCTCTAATGGCTTAATGCATTAAGACCCTCATAGGGGTTCAGATACTAATCTATACACTATGCAAGAATATCAGGTTGGACATCTTAAGGTCACTTTAAGTGCCTGTAATACATTCAATTGTACTTCAAAATAATAAATGTATTATTTAGCACAAAAAATGAGCAAGCATAATCTCAGTGACTTTGATAAGAGCCAAATTGTGCTGGCTAGTCTTTTGGGTCGGAGACTCTCCAAGACGGCCGGCCTTGTACGGTGTTACTGGTCTGCAGTGGTTAGTACCAAAGAAAAGTGGTCCAAGGAAGGACAACTGGTGACCCGTCACCAAGATCATGGGTTCCCAAGGGTCACTGATGCACATGTGGCATGAAGACTAGCCTGTCTGGTCAGACATGTCACATTTTCTTTTATGCCTTCAGTCATGAAGACATCCAAGTGCATGTACATCGCTTACGAGAGGAAAAGATGGCATCAGGATGCACCATGGGAAGAACACAAGCCGGCACAGGCAGTGAAATGTTCAGCTGGGAAACCTTGAATCCTGGTATTCATGTGGATGTTACTTTGACACGTACCACCTACATTAAGATTACTGCAGACCAAGTACACCCCTTTAGAGCATATGTATTCCCTAACGTACTTTTTCAGCAGGATAATTTCAGTGCCCTGTCACCACCGTGCAATAGATGTTGAGAAAAATGACAAGTGCTAAAGATTTTGACTGAGCCTCCAAATTCAGCTGTGCTTGACAAAGATCTGATCCATATCCAATCCATGGAGGCTCCACCTCACACCTTACAGGATTTAAAGGATCTGCTTGGTGCCGAATACCACAGCACACATTCAAAGGTCTTATGGAGTCCATGCCTTGACAAGTCAGAGCTGTTTCTGGTGGCACAAGGAAGACTTATGCAATATGAGCAGGTGGTTTTAAGGATATGGCTGGTCAGTTGCATATACTGTAGGTGCTCGACAAACTAATTTAGCAGCAGAAAATTATGTTTAGCTGTAAATTCCTGAATACATATATTAACATTTAACACGATGCATTGGTATTTTACACAGCTGTATAAAGCATAAAGTCCATCTTTATTACAGGTATGAAATGTTGATGCTTACTTTTGTCGTCTGTGGATCAGTTCTGAGACTACGGTGGCCGAGAAGTGCAAAACAAATGAAAAAATCCAAAAACACAACAACCCGGAAACGGTAGGTATCGTTTTTGAATAGAATCTTACCAATCGTTGGACAAGACACCTGTCACTCAAGATATACAGGTATGGAATCTTATGTGTAATGTGTAAAGTTCTCTGTTTAAATATAAGAAAATAACAGAATTAATCCACAGTAATCCATTCCATCCATCCATTCCAACTTTTCCCTGTGGCAGACTGTTGAACTTCATGTATACCTTGAGTGACAGGTGTCTTGTCCAATGATCAGTACGTGTTCCAATCACAAACTATACCAACCTCTTCCGGGTTGCCGATCATTACCGATCATTGGACAAGACGACTGTCATTAAAGATATACAGGTGAATGAAAGGTGTCTCGTCCGATGATCGGTAAGCTTCCATTCACAAACTATACCAACCTCTTCCAGGTTGTCTGACTTGTTAATGTGTTTTCGGATTTGTTAATTTGTTTTCGGATTTGTTAATTTGTTTTCGGATTTGTTAATGTGTTTTTGGATTTGTTAATTTGTTTTGGGATTTGTTAATGTGTTTTTGGATTTGTTAATTTGTTTTTGCATTTGTTAATGTGTTTTTGGATTTGTTAATGTGTTTTTGGATTTGTTAATTTGTTTTGCACTTCTCAGCTACAGTACAGTATGAGACTCTGCTGATTTTCCTTATGCTTGCTAATCCCTGGCATTTAGACAGTAATGGTATAGGACCACTGCATTGCTGTTGTTGACTGCATTATGATGGAAAGATATTAGGAGCAGTGACTTTACAAACAAGACCAACTACGGCGATAAATGTCAAGACGATAATGTCAAATACTGTCATGTAAGGCAAATGGAGAGAGTAGGCAGGAATGATACAAAAGGTAACGCACATGAATGGAAAGATTCAAATAAATCAATTCAGAAATGTGAGCTTGGCAGATCTCCACACGGGTAGCCGACTCTTGGGTTGCGCTAAACGGCATACACACGAATAGGCAAATTTCGAAACAAACACGGCATTTAGCCTGTAATTGGATTCAAGAAACGAATCTGCTTTATCTGCTGTGTAAACAAGATCAAAGCAGCTACACATGGTGACAAAGTGTAATTTGTGCTGTGTTGCAGCGATGCACTAATGCTCTTACCAAGTCTCAGATATGGCCTCCCCTGAGGAATTGTAGGACTTAGAATGCACTTCACTATCGCTGAAGCACTGCTTCAGTTACTGCGCCATTCGTTTACTCTGCAGCATGTGAGTAAAAAACCCTGCAGGGTCCAATTTCTGGTTCTGTCCCAAGTGTATGTGTTCATCAGGACATCACAAAGTATGTAACACCAACCTCCCTTTGTTATCAGAGCGCAGCAGTAAATCATTACTGTTGCTGTAGAAACTGATTTTTCAGGAGCCTGTGGCTTTTTTGGCTTTTTTCCTGCACTCTTGCTATAGTGAAGCACTGAGGCGACTCACTAGTTTCCGCATTTTATACTAAATACTGTGAGGAACTGCTGGATTACTCATCATCTTCAGTATGCGTTAGACTCAGAGCTAATATTCTCCAGAGAAAGCACGAGATAATCCTGTATTGTTGTCAGCGGTCTTTTTAAATGGTCTTAATCCGCACATTCATGAGCAGTTACTGGACTAAAGGACGTTGTAGCTGTGGGTGCCAGATTACTGCAAATAAAAGTTATTGATGATTTATTATTTATTACTGCAAATGTCACAGCTCCCCTTAATGAATTGGAATGTACTTGTGAAACTGTGAATTGTAAGCTGGTCTCAAGATAAATCACAATCACACACTGCTATGGAAGAAAATACAGGAAAATGGAAAAAATATTGTAACGTTTATAATTTTTAGAGGTCGATTTCTTACTGTTTCATCTTAAATTGTAGGAGCTTCTTATTGTCTAATCTTATTTTCTTATTACCTAATCATCCATTTATTCACTTTATTCTATTATCTAATCTTCCACTTAAGCAGTTACCGATTACCCAGTTTATCAGTTTATCACCTGACTGTTTATCTTTCCAAGGCTATTGTATAATCTATCTCCTGTTTTTCTGTGAACTGAAATGATTGCTTTAAAAATATTTTTATAATATTTCAATTCAGCTGGATTTCGACTGTAATTAAGATGCATAATTGTTGAGGATTTTTTTTAAACAACAATAAAACAGTAAAAGGGCAAGCAATGCATTTATTAAGTAATATAGGCCACTGTTACCAATATCCAGTCCTGTAAAAATACAGATTGCACTCTATTTATTATACATTCTAATAATAACCTTCACAGTAAGAAAGTTATTAATTTTTCATTATGAAAAAACTGCATGGCAACACGGCTTCCAGACGGCTACTAAAGATTAAGAAGGTCATTTTACAGTGTGCTTCATTAAAAATGTATTGTACCTCTGTATTAAGTTACTCTATAAATGTTGCAATCCGTTACGATGCCAACAGTTCTCCTAAAGTGAGATCCTTCACCAGTTACCTACACATCGTTTACAATTTTGATGTGGTTGGGAGAAAAGTTTTTAAAGTTGTGTTTGATTGGAACAAAGAAAGATATCATGAGTTACAGACCTCCTAAATAGACAAAATTTGATAATGTACTTCACCAGAGCCTGTGAAGCTTTTTGAAATCCTTTCTTGGTATTTAACTAGTAGGCCAGCAATTACACCACAGCATGTGTTCTTATCGGTGATGCACACTTGCTCCAGGGAGACAGAAATAGACAAAAGAAAGTACTAATTCTTTTTTGGTTAAAACATGACAAGATGCCATTACTTTTTTAACCTTAGACTTTGACAAAAGGGTTATTATAATGATAAGATTTAACATGGTGACACTGTATTTCAGTCTGTACTTAAGTGTTTAAGGTGATTACACTATTTATTGCTACAGTCAGACACAAAGGGACTCAGTCATCAGTCGACAAAGAGTCATTAGACCACTCATTTTTAATAAATAAATTAGCCAGCAACGTCCACCGACATGAGCAATAGCAATCGTTGCCACAAGATGTGGGTGTGTCCAGTGACGTGACAAAGTTGAGAAAAGTTGAACTTTATGCAAATATGGAGCAACCCGGGGGCGCACGTGGCTTAGTGGTTAGCACGTTTCGCCTCACACCTCCAGGGTTGGGGGTTCGATTCCCGCCTCCACCTTGTGTGTGTGGAGTTTGCATGTTCTCCCCGTGCCTCGGGGGCTTCCTCCGGGTACTCCGGTTTCCTCCCCCGGTCCAAAGACATGCATGGTAGGTTGATTGGTATCTCTGGAAAATTGTCCGTAGTGTGTGATTGTGTGAGTGAATGAGAGAGTGTGTGTGTGCCCTGTGATGGGTTGGCACTCCGTCCAAGGTGTATCCTGCCTTGATGCCCAATGACGCCTGAGATAGGCACAGGCTCCCCGTGACCCGAGGTAGTAGAAAATGAGAGAGTGGAGCAACCCGGTATAGCGACTACTCGTAGGAGTAAAGACAGAACAGTGCACGTGATCGGTGGCAAAGATCACACACTGTTTCTCCTTCATGTCAAATTATATGATGCTGAGATATACTTGTACATTTTCTACACAAACACCAAATCTCTCTCCAGAATGTTTAATATTAGTGGTAAGAATACAGATTTATTTTCAAGCGCAATGCTAGTCGCACCACCCACTGATAAAGGTTATTACTATGGAAACCAGTAGCAGGAACTGAAGAACTGCAACTGGTGACCTACAACGGTAAAATTGTTACGTGTGAATGTAGATTAAGCCCGAAATCTGTGGTTTGCAAGGTTTGCTCCTACACTGAAGACCAGAGTGACTAAACAGTGTGCTGAGAGACCACCAATGCATCCAAAAATGTAGGTAATGGGGTGTAGAGTCAACATCTAATTACTCACTCTCACTCATTCATTTTCTACCGCTTATCCGAACTACCTCGGGCGTCATCGGGCATCAAGGCAGGATACACCCTGGACGGAGTGCCAACCCATCGCAGGGCACACACACTCTCATTCACTCACGCAATCACACACTACAGACAATTTTCCAGAGATGCCAATCAACCTACCATGCATGTCTTTGGACCGGAGGGAGGAAACCGGAGTACCCGGAGGAAACCCCCAAGGCACGGGGAGAACATGCAAACTCCACACACACAAGGTGGAGGTGGGAATCGAACCCCCAACCCTGGAGGTGTGAGGTGAACGTGCTAACCACTAAGCCACCGTGCCCCCAACATCTAATTAGTAAATGTGAATTACAATGAGCAGAGTATATAGGCTGAGTAAGCCTTCATAAGAGTAACAGGCATGAAGTGATGGCGGATGTGAAGATGTGGGCTTGGAGAACACTGCAAGTTTTCTGACATTATTACATAATTCCATATCAACACAAACAAACAAGAACACAAACAAACAAAAAACTACTTAATAAAAAAGAGCACATTTCTATAACTGTCTGTATACTGTACACCTACAAGATATCAATTTAGCGTGCACACAAAGGATTACCAAAGACAACCCTAGTGAATCATCCTTTCCTCCATTGAAACTGTGTTGCCTTTTGTGATTATATGATTTTATTTTAAGTTTTTATTTTCCTTGGCACCTCTTATGACATTTTGGAGGATGGAAAAGAAAACTTTTATTTGCAGCAACCTCTGACACAAACACCTCTGACTAAGCTTCACTGAAATCTATTTTCTTCCCATTTTACTTCTTTCAGATCTTGGATAAGTGTAGGCTGCTGAATGCTTTACTTTTTTGGCACAATAAATTCATACATTAGGGTATGTCATAAAATAGCCTGACACAAATCGTTTGTACGCAACTTAAATGAATAAGAGTCACAAAGTGCGGGGCGAGTAACTGATCCCCGATTTAGCACGTTTGGGTGTGTTAGGTTAGGGCTAAGGGTTATATGATAAACGTGAATGATCTGAGTGAGAAATTTTTGGTATAAGGAATGAATTAATATCAACTGAACACTCTTGAATGAAACTCCATGCACAATGTAGGTACAGTATGTGACTCCTACAATATTAAATACACCCTTTTTTGAAAGGTGGAATTAAAGATATTTTAAAAAACTACAACTGCTAAGCGACACCTACTGTAGTAAAACCCTGTGCGTGGTGTTTTTCAGTTTTCACACTCCATGAAATGTACAATATGTAACCCTGGGCTTGGGTTTCATTCAGTATATGTTTAAAAATAATGTGTAGTGCATTTTTCTTAAATTATGAGAATGTTGCTTAGTTATAAAAACCCCAATCACACCTAAATTACACAGCCAATGAGATGAACAAGAGTTTCCTGGGACACTTCAGCTCCGTGCTCATTCATATTCAGCACAGCATGACACAAGGGGAAAACCTCAAATGACACTCACTATGGTCATATAAAAGTAAAGTGTGTACAGGAGTGTGTAAAGTGTGTATAGAAGTAAATACTGTATGTAGTATTCTGTGCCTTCAGAGAACAGACGTCACTTGTATTTATCCAGAACGACCAGAAAAAAATCACTTATCTGAAGAGAAGGACTACGAAGAAGACTTCATTCATTCATTCATCTTCTACCACTTATCCGAACTACCTCGGGTCACGGGGAGCCTGTGCCTATCTCAGGCGTCATCGGGCATCAAGGCAGGATGCACCCTGGACGGAGTGCCAACACATCACAGGGCACACACACACACTCTCATTCACTCACACACTCACACACTACGGACAATTTTCCAGAGATGCCAATCAACCTACCATGCATGTCTTTGGACCAGGGGAGGAAACCGGAGTACACGGAGGAAACCCCCGAGGCACGGGGAGAACATGCAAACTCCACACACACAAGGCGGAGGCGGGAATCGAACCCCCAGCCCTGGAGGTGTGAGGCGAACGTGCTAACCACTAAGCCACCGTGCCCCCCACGAAGAAGACTTTATTTGTCATATATATGTTACAGAACACTGAAATTATTTTCATTATTATCTTTGGATATCCAGCTTGTTAAGAAGTTGGGGCCAAAGCACAGGGTCAGCCATGATATGGCACTCGAGGAGAATATGAGAACACCCAACCTTCTGATTAGTAACCCAGAGACTTGACCACTGAGAAATCACTGCATACAGTGGACTCAGACTGTCAGGAGATGGAGGGTGTAAGAAAAAATAAAAGAACAAAAATAAAAGGATCTCAATGGCATTATTCTTAATTTCTCTCCAAATGCTCTCCAAATTTAATCTCCAAATCTCTAACTCTCTCAATTCTTTTAAGCAGGTAAAGAAAATTCTCTTAACCAGGAAAACAAAATGTATTTTTACTTACATTTTACTTGCATGTTCTCTGGTTGTATTAAAAACCAATAAGGCAGACAAAAAAGGGCTAGAGAAGACGAGGTGGGCAAATAGTCAGGCGAACAGCAAACATGTATAAATTAAACAAGATGTGAGCGGTAAGCTAGCTAGGATAAAATCACAAATAGAGATAGGAAGAAAACATAGGCTTGGATTTGTCACAGACACAAGGAGCAGCGTGATAGCAAACCAGTGAGTAAAATTTATAATCAGGAACATGTAGCTCAACTGGAGGTCGTGTGATGATGTTGTGAGGTGGAGGTAATGAGCGTTGTATTATAACTTCATACTGTATATATTATAACTTCTAAAGTTGTGTTCAGATATGGTGAGACAGGTAGATATGATCAGAGTGTTGCTATTGATTTAGCTGCCAACTGAGTGCTGGGATTAACCGCTAAGCTAATGATAGTGTCAGGCATCTTAAAAAGCTGACCAAACGCACTTTTTCACATCTCGAGACGAACAGCTAGCATTAGATGAGATACGGACAGAAGCGAGCAGCCCAAAAGGTTTGTGCCCAACAGCACAAGCAGATTTCAGATCACTCCAGATTAGAGTGATCTGTTGAATAGATAGAAATGACACATAATCTTTACTCCACATGGTTGGAAGCCACAGGTTGGTAAACCCTTTATCACATAGCAACTGTGCAATGTTTAGAATGAAGCAAGTTCAACGGTGATCCTGTATATGTGGAGTCCAGCATGGTTCTAACACACCTACTAAACGCAACGGATCAAAACAAACATGGGGTTGACCAAAAATTTATGGTCATCTTTTACCAGGCAGTAATTGAGAGTTTAATCAGACACTGTATCACAGTATGGTTTGGGAATCTATCTGTGCAATCGAGATCAAAGATGACACGAATGATACATACTGCTTGGAAAATTATAGGAGTGAAAGAATTGACACCATTACAAACTATGTACGAACATGCCACTGTAAGACACGCTGAGAGGATTGTCTGTGATTTTTCCCATGTTTTGAATATGGAGTATGAGTTGTTGCCTTCTGGCAGGAGGTTCAGGGTTCCTCACTGCAGATTAAATAGATTTAAAAACTCTTTTATCCCAGCGTCGGTGAAGTTGTTAAATAGGGGAAGGACATAGTTGCTATTTTATGTATTCAATATCCTGTGAACTGTATCTGTCTAATGTATGTTCTGTATGATTGCAGCAGGGGTGATGGCCCAAGACAAATTTCCCTACTGGGGACAATAATAGTTTACCTTACCTTACATTACATTACATTACCTTACCTTACTTTACCTTACCTTACCTTACTGTACCTTACCTTACTTTACCTTACCTTACCTTACCTTACTGTACCTTACCTTACATTACATTACCTTACCTTACTTTACCTTACATTACCTTACCTTACTGTACCTTACCTTACATTACATTACCTTACCTTACTTTACCTTACTGTACCTTACCTTACATTACATTACCTTACCTTACCTTACCTTACCTTACTGTACCTTACCTTACTTTACTGTACCTTACATTACCTTACCTTACTTTACCTTACCTTACTTTACCTTACCTTACCTTACCTTACTTTACATTACCTTACCTTACCTTACCTTACATTACCTTACCTTACCTTACCTTACCTTACTTTACCTTACCTTACCTTACATTACATTACATTACATTACATTACCTTACCTTACCTTACATTACCTTACTTTACCTTACCTTACCTTACCTTACATTACATTACATTACATTACATTACCTTACCTTACCTTACCTTACCTTACCTTACCTTACCTTACCTTACTTTACCTTACCTTACCTTATGTTCGATGGTGAATATCACCAAATTGTGCTGCATTTCAGGCTTAAAGAACAGCAGGTCAGCACTGCTCTAAGGTCAGACATCTCAGGTAAAGTTTCACTGATATTCCACTGAACTCCTAATATCTGAACATCAAGAGATTGTAACAGAGATTTCATAGCAAAAATGGGATGTTTATACACAGAAATGCTAAAATGTACATTGTTCTCAAAAGACAGTAGATCTTCAGCCATTAGTGTTGATATTCGTTGAGAACGTTTAATATATATTTCCTGTCCAAAGTTTCTGTTTTTGGTTTCCAAAGCCTGTTGATTAGTTTTAAACCAATAAGACTATCATGGCTAATGAGTAATTGAAGCGTATGGGTATAATTTTATCAAGTGGCACACAGTTGAAAATGGTTCGAAAACATACAGACGTATTAAGTATTGTAAACCAACTAGGTTATAGCTCTCACGCTGTGTGACTGACATCTACTGACAAAAGCACATCTCAGAGCTGAAAAAAAAGAAGAGGCTGATGGTCGTTTTTCTCAGTTTAGTACATCATCCAAAGAGCATACAGGGAACTTTATAGATCTTTTTTTTATATATGGCGGTAAGCTAATCAAAAATGAATAAAAGTAATAAAGATTAGCTATAAATCATGTTTGCAACAATATCAAGGTTATCAGTATGATTTAAGTATTTAACTTTCATTATTAAGCCGAATGAAATAATTTTAATATAATTAAAAAAACATTTAGGGGGCACGGTGGCTTAGTGGTTAGCACGTTCGCCTCACACCTCCAGGGTTGGGGGTTCGATTCCCGCCTCCACCTTGTGTGTGTGGAGTTTGCATGTTCTCCCCGTGCCTCGGGGGTTTCCTCCGGGTACTCCGGTTTCCTCCCCTGGTCCAAAGACATGCATGGTAGGTTGATTGGCATCTCTGGAAAATTGTCCGTAGTGTGTGATTGTGTGAGTGAATAAGAGTGTGTGTGTGCCCTGCGATAGGTTGGCACTCCGTCCAGGGTGTATCCTGCCTTGATGCCCGATGAGGCCTGAGATAGGTAGTTCGGATAAGTGGTAGAAAATGAATGAATAAATAAAAAACATTTAAAAATCTGATTTAACCTTTATTATTACAAACATAAAGGATTATTTAAGGAAAAAATCTTAGCCTGTTGTGTCTAATTAAATTGAACTTAATTAAAAAAAAAACCTTTATCAAACTTTGCAGTTTGTCATGTTTTCTTATTCTCTAAGGGTGAGGCTCTTGGTTCTGTCCTGTCACTGATTTTTTCCCCCTGACTGTAATTACTATGACTATTTATAATATAGTGTTTAATTGTCTCATTGAGACCTTAGTTTCATTACATCTGAGATTATTGTTATATTCCTGATTTTAACTCCTAAGCTTTTATTCTTCTTCTGATTATGGATCGTTACATGTTAATGATGCTGTGCCAATGTTTTGATCTCTGCGATGGATTTTAATGTGTTTTTTGTTGTGTCCTCAGTAGAAATCCCACCAAACACCTTTACTTGATTTCTGCCTAAAACTTCCATGTTAAACTAAAGCAAATTCCAGGTGCAAACACCTAATGGTTAGAATGATAAATGTACAGTAAGGCAAGAAAAAAATAGGCTAAACAATTCCTTTAAGGTAACAAAGTTTCAGAAACCCCATGTACGTAAATGTGACCCATTGAGGTAATAGTTTATAAAGTGCATCCTGTGTGAATTGTGTTACAGGAAGAACATGCGTTGCCCAAGACCCTTCAATAAATAAGCATTTATTTTTCAAAATCATGCAAGTCCATTGTTGTGTTTGAGTTTCCTTTACAGGTTTAACACACAGTTATTTACTCACAACTCTGAACAGCACACTCAGTTGTAACAGATTATTTACCTATGAGATTTTTTCCCCCATGTTTGTTATCAAAATTCTTTACATGAGTAAAATTCCACTTTTATAGATTGGCTTGAGCCAATGTTGTCGTTATTGCAATGGTTTTCACATTATTTTGTGTGACGAATAAGAAAAGCGCTTTCTTCATGGTCAGTAGAACAGGTACAGAAAATAAATAATGCAATGATGGGTTTGAAGATGTGACATTATAATAATCAATACTTGATTAGATGATACACATGTCCAATAGTCAGATAGTAATATAAGCTTTAAATCCTGGGATGTAATGTGAGGTCATTCGTGTTAGAAATTGACTGACGTCCTGTTTAGAAGATCTCTGAGCATCACACAGTAGACTCAGATGAGCATCGCTTTAGCATTAGCGTAGTCCATTCAGATGGAGATGCGTGTTCCTACAGTGTCTTGAGGAAGCCTGGACCAAAGCGGCTCCTCGGCTAATGACAGTGGCTGGTAATACACAAGAAAGCCCACAACACTCGGGTAGCATAGAGATTTTGTAAATAACCTTAAACCTATAAAAGTGTCAGTGTGACCGTAGATAGTTTTGAGTCTTTTTAATTTTTCAAACGTTCGTCTTAAACTTGCATAATAAACATGCAAAAATGAAACATTTTTTTCTTAGATTTCTAGAATTTGTATATAAAGTTGTTAACTCTGCTGTTGCATAAATGCATTACCGAAGTTACTGAAAGGAAGAAAAAAAACAACAACAAAAAAACACACACACACACACACACACACATACAGAAATGCTGTAGTAAGGGTGAGGTGGGGCTGAAATGAAAACCTAACAGTAATCCTGACAGGTTACAAGCTCTCTCTTTCTTTTCTACCCAACACGAACCCCATGGCTTTATACTGAAGCACTTTATATGATCTTAGGCTGTGTTCACACCATGTGCTTTTTATACAGAACACTGACCATCTTTTGTGTTATGATATGAAGATAAAACATGACGGAGCAAATCTTTAGTTAATTTAATACCTTATTGTATTTAATACTCGGTAAATAGCTTTCATTCATTCATTCATTCCTAATCATTAACTCTTTTTGACCTGGCCAGTGGATCCAGAGGCTATAACCACCCTCTCTCACTCACTCCCACACACACACACACACACAAAGGGGCAATTTTGTGTAGCCAATTTTGTGTTTCCTGGGAGGTTAGAGAAAGTCCGCAAACAGTAGATAACTACCATTAGAGTTGTTTATGTTTAGCTAGTGCAGTGATAACCTACTGCTGACTAGTTAGCTGTATGTAAAGTCATATCATTGTTTAAGACAGGGTGATTTAACCCCTGACTTAGTGTCCTCAGTTCTGCCAAGGCAAACACATAAACATTAAATTATGGCCTATTTGTCATTCGGCTTTGCAACATGCCACGAGTAAGCAAAATGATTTCAGAGGCTGGCGTAGACAAGCAACGCTTTGTTGAATGAATAATTGTGAGTCAATGTGTGTTTGTTGTCACACAGCCAATAAGTACGTCCTTTTCGTTATTTATATTTCCCCTTTGCACAGTCTTTGATTTAATGAACGATTTGTGTTTTATGGCTGGTAAGCACGAGTAAGACATTTAAGGTGGCTCACATGCAAAAAGCCCTAATGTAGGCAATATACTGTAGATAACCAGGTGGGTGACTTCAGCTAATGTATCAGATCCACTATGCTGCCTCAGTTACTTACTTATCTAGATTTATCATTTATTATTATTATTATTATTATTATTATTATTATTATGAAATGTTACATTGGTATCTCAGCCGTTATCCAGGCAATGGTTGTGCCCTCTCACTTGGCTGTTTGCACTTGCCCCTGACCTGCAACCTGGTAGAGTGAAGGTTTATTCAGCACTTTTGCTGTCTGTGAAACCACACTGGCTGGTGGTTAGCGGTTGAGGGAAAGTGTGAACACATTGTGAACACAGCCTTACAAGTGTTTCTAATCACTACTCACTGTCATACATTTCCATTTGCTCTCTCTCCACACACACGCACACTCCTAATTATATACCTACACTAGCAGTGCATTGCGCCTATTGTAGCCCTCTTGACTTCCCTGTTTCTGCTTCTTTGTCTATCTATTCACCTCTCTCTCTCTTTGCTCCCTCTCTCTCTCTCTCGCAGCTTGCATAGCTCACCCTTTGCTTGGTAAGGCACTGTGTCCCTTCTGTTGTCCCTGGCTAATATCATGGTGCCTGTCTTTCTTTAGTATCCATCCATCCATCCATGTGCTCATCAGTCCATCCTGCCAAACAAATAAAGAGACCAGAATGTGTAAGATGACTTCCCTCCACCGTCTCTTCCTTTTACATCATCCGTCCACCTCTTGCTCTCCTCCTCATTTTTGTGCTCTCTCTCTCTCTCTCTTTCTTTTTTGCTCCTCTTTATGGATTTATTAAAGCAAATGTAGAATGGAGAAGCAATCAGACTCTCTTTTTCTTTTTCTCTCACTCTATCTCTCTCTCTGTGTCCCAGTAGCTTCTGGGAACAGTTCCACCATGTTAAAAATCTCAAACGCTTTCCAAAGTGTCCTCCTCCGCGTAAGTCCCAAAGAAACAAAGTCCAAGGGACTTGAGTCTTTACGTGTGTGTGTGTGTGTGTGTGTGTGTGTGTGTGTGTGTGTGTGAGTGTGTGTGTGTATATGTGTGTGTGTGTATCAGTTGAGCTGGTCCTCGTATTGTTTACGGAAGCAGTCTCCGGCCGGGAAAAATTCCCAGCAGCGTTCCTGGTACATTTTCCAAACGTAGGACTCCTGTAGCAGAACACAGAGGAAGTAATGAACGACTGGAATGAAACAGCATGATTAAGACTACACACAAACTGAGGACTACAAGTGATGACTTATTTAAGAATAGTGAAGAATCTGTTATAGAATGATTTTGAGGCTATTAATGAAGCTGTGTATAACTGAACTTTTTGTGTTATCCACGCATACAGAAGAACATTGCATGATGGTTAACAGCATAATCACAAAGAAAGGTACAGATTTGGAAGTACATTTTTTGATTGAGAAAGTGAGGTTAAAAAAAAGACTAGGAGAAAGAAAAGCAGTCATCATAGAAATCATAAAATAAGTAGATGCAACAATAGAGAGAACTGTATGATTGATAGCTGATGAACTGGGAGATTACCTGGCCTGTGTGCTCCGTTTCATCCTTATTTATGAGATACATCACAAAAAATCTGCAAAATAAATGAATAAATAAAAACCCATTAACATAAAAATCAGCACACTGCCTATCTGATAACCTGGGGAAAAAAATTAAATGTGAGAAGTTTAAGTCATGGAGGACAGTTTCCTGTTTCTGACTGACTGTTTCTTTCCTAATTGTTAAAAGAAAGTAAAGCATGAAATAAAGAAAGAAACTTTGGGAAATACTTTTTTTTTTTAAGGAAGATAATAGTGCAGTAGTGTACAGGTTCTGAAATCTACCATTCCTTTTATACCGTGTGTCATTTTTTACATTTATTAAGAGATCATATTTTGACCCATATACAGGTACATTTAATGTTGTTGGATGTCTGTAATTTAGTGCTTGTGATCAGATACATAACAGAAGCTAAATGATGTTCCCTCACCAACATCTCACATGTAAACCACCTCAGTAATTAATTAAGCAGAACTATTAGGTTTTAAAATCAACACCTTCTGACCAAGCAGAATCAATCATTCCACAGAACTTGAAAACTATATAAATTGTATATTTTCGCTCTCTCTCTCTCACTCATCTTCTACCGCTTATCCGAACTACCTCGGGTCACGGGGAGCCTGTGCCTATCTCAGGCGTCATCGGGCATCAAGGCAGGATACACCCTGGACGGAGTGCCAACCCATCGCAGGGCACACACACACACTCTCATTCACTCACGCAACCACACACTACGGACAATTTTCCAGAGATGCCAATCAACCTACCATGTATGTCTTTGGATCTCGCAAACTCCACACACACAAGGTGGAGGCAGGAATCGAACCCCAAACCTTGGAGGTGTGAGGCGAACGTGCTAACCACTAAGCCAACGTGCCCCCCTGCTAGCTATTCGTTTTTAGGAAAATCATTATATGTGCAGAGTAAAAAAAAAAAGGGCCACGATTTTAGCATTCTGTGCAGACATAATGGCTTCTTTTGTGTAGAGAAAGAACCAGAAGTGGTGTGAGCATAAAGTGGAACGTGGATGCAATCCTGGATTGCAATCCTAACCTCTACATGCTTTTTCATAGATTTTTTCATTGTCACCTCGATCAGTGTCTTGACACTGATCGAGGTGACAATGAAAAAATCGATGAAAAAGCATGTAGAGGTTAGGATTGCACTGACAAAGGTGGATTCATATACTGTATATAGCTGTTTATAACTATGAAATTCACATTCACTTTAAATTTTATTTAGATTTCACATGAATGTGCTGCCCAAAGAAATATCTAATTTACTGTGTTCACACTTGAAATAAAATGAATACAGATTAAAGTCACTTTACCCAGAGATTAAACTGGGCTGCATAATCATATCATAATGTCATATTATTTGTATGTTAAATTCCAAAAAACAAAAAAAAAAAAAAAAAAAAAAACGTTTCTGTGAGAAAGCCAGAAAGCATCTCCACTGCTGTTTCCTTGGTCTGAGCTGTGTACGTTGTTCTGACACATGCAGACACGGAGGAACCAGGTAATTAACACAGCTCTTCCTCACACAGCGAGCGTCTTCCTCACTGCGGGACAGCTCTTTAGAGAGTTCTTACACATCCTCATTGCTTCATGCTGTTATGTTATGTGTCATCACTCTCTCTGTAGGCTCATTTGCTGAAGTTTTATATTAAAATTCTTCGCAGTCTCTAACAGCGTTTTTAGAGAGCACGCAATTGCTGTTACTCCCTTAAGCACATGATGTTCATCAAAAAGGTGCACAGCTTTCTGTTGCTTTCATCTCTTTCTAACACACACTGATACACACATACACTTCCTTCTGCTCTTAGCCCATTGCTATTACAATAGAGATTCCTCTTTTCATTTTCTTGTGTACGTCTTTCTTTGTTTTTCTCAAATCTTTTAATTCCTTCCAAAGTCTTTCTTCTCTCACCACATACACACAGACACCTCACACAGTACAAAGCACTCACAGATAGTTTGCCAAGTTGTGCTCCTGTAAGGTGTGTGTTTCGAAGCCGTGAGGGACGGTGTCGAAATAGTCGTTTCCAATCCCACAGATGAAGCACTTGGTCTGTGAGAGAAACAAAAGCACAATGACATGCACTGTACGTGTACACACATAAGGAAATGTCTGCATCTTTCAGAAATACACAGTATCAGACAATGTGTAATATCAAAGAACACATTTTCTAAATGTTCTTGATTTAAAAAGCTCTGTGTTCCACCATATTCAAAGGAAATATTCGGACCAAACCCAAAGCGAATGACACTCGGTTGTATATTTAAATAAATAAATAAATAAATAAATAAATAAAAATCGGTGTCATAGAAACCAAAAAAGTGGAATGTCAATGCAGTGATGCAGCCTGTAATTATGGTTATTAGACAGAGGCAACACTTTGTTAAAAACACACATTTCGTAAAGGCTCTCTATCAGAGACACATAGACTGTGCAGTGACTCTTCAGTGAAGCAGCTGGAATCCATTAGCAAGAGCACAAGGAGATACATCGCCCACTGAAGACACAATTACTAACTCAATAACTCATATCCAAGAAGTGATTTTAACCTTCTACAGTGAAGATGTAAAACAAATAATGTTGCTTTACATATACTCTGTGTGTGTGTGTGTGTGTGTGTGTGTGTGTGTGTGTGTGTGTGTGTGTATACACTCACCTCCATGTCCTCCTTCACTTGTTCTTGCTGGTCTCTTAGCTCACCAAATGCATCAATGATAAGACCTAACACACACACACACACACACACACACACACACTTCTTAATGTATCTGTACATGGCTGAAGCAGTAAATATATCAGATACGTATTTTTATTATCTAATTATCTAATGATTTTCCAAGACGTTCTTATCGTTTCAGCGGTGATCGTTGTTATCATACATTAAAATGTTATAATATTTTATAAAATAATATATTATTAAAACCACTTTGTCTCACCCTGAATTATGGCGAGGAGGATGACGATGACAAAGAAGAAAAAGGTGATGTCGAAGATGATGCGGTAAATCTCATATTCGTCACCTGCAGGATCCTCAATCTGATCGCCGATGCCACCGCCCGCGCGTACGCCCACGTACATGTGGAACATGTAACACTGCCAGCATAACACACATACACACACGAAATCAAATGTGCATGTACACAAGTGAAAAAAATAAATAAATTGACATACATCTATAAAAGAAATAGCAGTAATGTAGGCAGAGTATTTCATGTTCATATAGCAAGTATTTCATTGTGCTTTTATTAACCGAATCATTGTCCTTACACATGCAGACACTTCTCCTGCTTTCCTAAAGAATGAATAGATTGGATTGTATGGTGTCCATTAAACGTGAAAGGTTTATAATATAGATTATAAAAAATAAAAAGGTGAAGCTTATGACTGAGAACCATTGTAGTGGCAAAAAAACCCTAAAAGATGAGATATAATTATAAAACACATATTGAATCTTATGAAAATGAACAGACGTGCAGGAAATTATCTTTTCTATCTATCTGTCTGTCTGCAAACCACACTGAACAATTATGCTACAAAAGTGGAGTGGGGGATTGTATAGAAGACGGGATAGTGACAGGTGGCTATTACGTGTGCAAACAATAGCTTGTAAAAGGATCGTATCCCCACAGCATAATGTTGCCACCACCATGCTTCACTGTGGGAATGGTGTTTTTGGGATGATGGTGGGTTTGTGCCACACATGACATTTCCCCTGATGGCCAAAAAGCTTGTTCCATGTATTTGGGGAGTGTGTCACATGTGTCATCTTATTTTTTTCTTAAAGCTATGGCTTTATGTCTCCCAACTCTTCTTTAAACGCCAACACTGTGGATGTTTGCAGCTCCTTTAGTGTTAAATCTTTTTTTGACTCTCTGACTAACGCCCTGCTTACACGGTCCGTGAGTTTTGATGAGTGGTCTTCTTTTGTCACTTTTGTAGTGGCGACGTATTTTTAAAGTTTGTAATAATGGATTTAATGATGCTCTGTGGGATGTTCAAAATGTGGGATTTTTTAATTTTTTTTTTGGAACCCAACTTTAATCTAAACTTCCTTTCTCCTCATGTTTCCATGTGGCCTTTCAGAGCAGGGTTATTTATACTCGCTGCATGTGCCGGTTCATGGCATTGCACACAGGTGGACCATATTCAACTAATTATGTGACTTAATTGGTTGAACCAGATCTCATGTAGGGTTTCATAGCAGAGTAGTTGAATACATGTGCACTCACAACTTCTCAATTTTTAATCTATTTTATTATTCCACATCAACAATTTGGACTATTTTGTTAGGATTCTATTGAATAAAATCCTAATTAAAATTTTAATTTCAAGCTGTACTGCAACAGAACAGGAAAAACATAACGGGGGTTGTATACTTTCACAAGGCAGCGTATACACACATAATAGCCACCTGTCACTTTCCTGTCCATACACTCGCTCACTGAGCTTTGCAGCTCCATGGAAACAGTACCGTGCGTTTGTTGTATCTGATTATTAGTACCTCTTGTAGCTGTACCATTACAAGTTAATGTCCTAATCCTGTTCAACTCTTGCCTGATTGTCTGAAAACCCCTACTTCATATTAGTCTTGCTTTAATTACAGTTGCCTGTTCTGTCGGCTGTGACCTTTTGTATGCCTTTCAATAATTAAATAAATATATATATATATAAGTACATTTATATTCACCAAGCATTAAATTCATTAGCATATTAATAGTATAAACGTGTAATACTATGTTCGCGTTGGTTCGTACAGTTGGAGCCACAAAGCTCTGAGGCTGGATATTACTGAAGCCTGAACATTTTGTTGTAGCATAAAAATGAAATTACATTCTGAGCATTATATATATACCCTGCTCAGATACACACAGCCAAACACACACCCACACACAAACAGGGACCAGAAGGCTTTTTGCAGCTAGAGGCACTGGCTGTCATTGCAGATGAGCCTGTGCTTCATTTTCTAGTGGATGTCCAACCCCTCCACTGGAGCAAAGAAACACACATTGTCTGTCCTTAATAGGAGACACACTGAGATTGAAAGAGAAAAAGAAACCGATAGAGACAGATGAAAAGGGAACGCCATCGGTAGGTTGGATCTAGTATGGATGAGATCTTGTGCTGAATCATGATGGATATTAAACACATTATAAGACACAGTCATATGGTGGTTTCACACTGGACACGTTTTCTGTGGTCCAAATCCAAGTGCGATTGCTCCCAACACTCCTGCAGCATTGGTCTAGTTTCAGATTCCCTCGAAACTCCAGTCAATTTGTCATCACAAACACACATGAGGAACACAATGTGACTAACCATATTTATATATTTAAAATAATGTTGGTGCTATTATGTACAACAGAGTACCACATGTGTTCCCCTGCCACTCTTGGTACAATCATGTTATGGAAACTAATGATGTTTCCATCAGCTAAAACACATGCACAGATTATATTAACTCCTAAACAAGTGCGGACCGGAATACCAGTTGTGATCAGATGCCTGGGAATCGCGGCATAGTTCCACTGAAACCACCTCTTAGACCTAAAGACAGTTTTTGGGTTTAGTACCAAGGTGCGAATCTCGGTCCACATGACAGTTTTCACATGAAGAATTTTTCACGTGTTTTGAACTAAACTGCTAGTGTGAAAGCCCCCTAACTCATATCAAAGGTGTCATTAGTCTTACTGTGTTATAACTGCACTCATCACACTGTTTGTCTTGTTCCGACATGACAGATTCACTTCACCGATTCGTTCATAAGGCTAAGAATGGCAGAACAATAAAGTGCTGTGAGCAATTTAAAGGCAAATTAGCATTGCAGTAAAGATGGTGACATGCCTTTAATCCCAACAGCAAAATATTTAGTAGTTTTTGAACTTGGGAAAACTAAAAATCCCAAATATATGAATAATCTTTGCAGATTTCATTAAACATATTTGCCAAATCTACTTGCTTTAATTAGTTATATTACTTGTATTACTGAAATGCACATGACAGGGGTTTTACTGTCAGGAGCTTGGTCAGTTAGTTCCTTGCCAGACCACCAGGGGGGGCTGGCAGGTGTTTTCTCATCTCATGACTAATGACAATGACTCCAGACTACAAAGGAAACTAAACAGACAAATATAAGGTAATCAATTAAAACAAACAAGGAACAGGTGAAATGGTGAGAACATGGAACAGATAAGAGCGTAGCCCCGCCCACAAAGAAACAACAGAATAGGCGATGACAAAACACCTGCAGGGGGCACGGTGGCTTAGTGGTTAGCACGTTCGCCTCACACCTTGTGTGTGTGGAGTTTGCATGTTCTCCCCGTGCCTCGGGGGTTTCCTCCGGGTACTCCGGTTTCCTCCCCCGGTCCAAAGACATGCATGGTAGGTTGATTGGCATCTCTGGAAAATTGTCCGTAGTGTGTGATTGCGTGAGTGAATGAGAGTGTGTGTGTGTGTGTGCCCTGCGATGGGTTGGCACTCCATCCAGGGTGTATCCTGCCTTGATGCCCAATGACGCCTGAGAGGCACAGGCTCCCCGTGACCCGAGGTAGTTCGGATAAGCGGTAGAAGATGAATGAATGAATGAATGAATGAATGAATGAAAACACCTGCAAGGCCCCCTCTGGTGGTCTGGCAAGGAACTGACCAAGCTCCTGACAGATACATCCTGTCATAGTAGTGAAAGGGGAACATAAAAGCTTTATGTTTGCTGTAAATGTACATATGTGATGAAACATAAGATACTCTATAAAATATGTGCACAAATTGCAGCAAATTCAGAAACATTGTAAGACTCATAAAACTTTTGCACATACCATTAAATGCTGGGTAATATACGCCATGCAGTGCTCTGAGGAACGCTAGCAGACAAGTAGTTACACGCTATTGAAGGTCGCTAAGTAGATTTTTTTTAGGTTTTTGATTTTATTATTTGATTCATTTGTTGATATTTTTTAATGGTGCTATTCTCTTGTTTCTAGCATTTTCTCTGAATTGTTGCTTGATTATTACAAATGATCACGGACGTTAGAAGTATTGTGTTTTTATATAACTGCAATATGAACGTTTGTTTTAAATGTTTTTAAAGATTATACTGTATACGTAGTGTTTTTTTTACTGTATACGTATTTTTTATTGACGTGATGTGATTTTTGTATTTCTTATTAGACTGTGCTTACCCTTACAGGGATGATAACTGCTACATAATACCGACTGGTTGTTTCTTTTCCTTCACATGGCTTACTGTGCATTTGACTTTTTTTTGTGTGGGATTTCTTTTTAACCAGCAGTGGCCTCCAGGGTGCCCGCACTGTGTGGATGGCGGTGTTGAGATGGTTAGGATTGTGCAGAGGTTCCATTTTTCTGTAAGTTTGCCATGTGAGTGCTGTGAGACTGTGGTGAGAATGCTTGCCTTCACAATAAGGTAATGTACTTTATAGTCATTGTATACAATACTACAAAATTTAGTGGGCACATATATATATATATATATATATATATATATATATATATATATATATATATATATATATATATATATACAGAATATACAGAAAACTAAAAATTAATAAAATGAAGGGTTAAGAACAGAGTACACCGTAATAAACATATACTGTACATGATTTCATGTAAATGTAATGACTTGGTATAGGCCAATATAGTAACTGGTGGTTTGTTTTTAGTTTTTTTCATCTCTGTTTTCCTTGTGAGTATTCATTTGCAAAGGCCAGTGATGTATATAAAATTTTTTTTTAAAACAACTGAATCAAAACCTCACTACTGCCTTTGGCCTTGTTACTCCTCTTATCTCTTATTATAGAACCTAAGGTCACAAACATATCATAACATTTACATGCTATATTTTCATTTACATGCTATATTCCAATTTTTTGTACAGCTAATTGCACTTTACAATTTCTTCATATCTTAATTTATTTATAACTTATTTTATTTAAATAATTTAAGAAAGTTGAGTCTAACGATTGTTATACATAGGTTGTCATAAAAAGCATTTGACTACATGTCATACTGTGTAGATAAAATCTGAATTTGAATTAAATTTGAACATTTGCATGTTTTTTAATAGCTTATAAAATGTAATCTAAACCTTTGGTTCTAATCACTAAAAATATTTCATAGTAATATCACGAAATAAATATTCAGAACTTAACAGCAAATCTAAATATACAAAGGGTAAAGCTGAGCTGCTCCGTTTATGTTAAGGGTAGAGCTCATTTCTGGACCAAAAACATCAACAGAAGCCTGAAGTGAATAAACTAGCTAGCCACAACTGGTGTGGAAACACTTTTAAAAATGACAGACTGTGCATTTAAACCATCACAGTGGGATAAACACACTAAGTATACGAGCAACAGGGATCATTTATCAAGCTGAATATGAACAAACTTATTCATTAATCAACTGTATGAGCATTTACAAAAAGCAGGTTTGTTTCCTACTAGCGCTCCTGAATATGAGTACATTTACCCATAAACCTAGACTCGTTAAACTTTAAATCATCAGATTTGCCTTGATTACTGCACATTCATATCAGAAATAAACCTGCAAGTTAAAATTGCTTATTTTTATTACATTTACTCCATTAACCAGACCCACATTTTCAGAGAGACTTACAAATGAGCTTTGGAGTCTCTATCAAAAACATATCCTCATGCTACTTCACTAGCTCAGGGACTAAGAACATAATTTTTTTCAGACAAAGACAAATTAAACTAGTCATTACATAATCACAAAAGATTTAGGTCTCATTTAGAATTATATAATATAATATAATACTATTATATATTATTACATTATATAACTTCCATGTCTTCCTTCTTTCCTGATTGTCTAGTGGAAAATTACTTAGACCACCTTCTACACCTAAAGTTAGTCTCGGGTTTGATAACAAAGTGCAGTTCTTGGGCCACATGACAGCTTTCGCATTACCAATTTTTCCTACAAACCTGCTCTGTTTCAAACCCAAGTCACGCCAACCAAGATCTGAACTAGTAAACGTTTATCATGTAATTGTACAGCATCATTCTGAAAGTGTCAGCATTGTTTATATTGTGTATTTATCTACACTGATTACACTGTTTGCCTTGCTCTGAAATGTCTGATTCAAGTAATCAAATGTTGCCTTTAAGGTAAATTATAATTGCAACGGAAATGCTGACAAGCTGACAAGCTTTTAATTGTTTCTGAAGAAACAGTCTTTGCTAATGCCAAGTTCACAATTACTTATTAATAATATTGAATGTTTTTTGCATAAATTGCTGAGATACATCCTGTTATACTAGTGGGAAGGGAGAATCAAAAGGGGCTTTTTACACCTGGTCACTTCATGCGTTTTCTGTGATCAGACAGCTATCCGATGGTAAAAAGACCAGGTCTAAATGCCCTCCGAAACGTTTTCGAGACGGATATAAATCCGATCGTTCAAACCGCTTCAGGAGGTGGTCTGGGTTCAGGAGGTGGTCTGGGACGCATTTCAGATGAAACTGGACAGGTGTAAATGAATGTGGTTGTTCAAGCCACATACGTCAGCGCTATACTCCTCCCAAACGGAAGTACGTCACTCACAAGTGACTACGAGTCATGCAACGCTGTTAAGTAAACGCTGTTTTTTGTAGCATAACCGTCGTAACAAGTTTTTTCGTCTTCTTTTTGATTGCATTCTGAAAACCGCATACACCAAAGCGTGTTCCATTTAAATTACCCCGGAAATGAGGTAAAATATATTAGCATTTTGGCGGGAGCAGAAAGATCAGATCGATATCCGATTTGCCAAGACGCATTTATGTGGCCTAATGTAAATGGAACAGTTTTAACAAATCAGATAGCTATCGGATCAGAGACAACACATGAAGTGACCGGGTGTAAAAAGACCCAAAGCTTAACTCTACATTTAGAGTTACAGCCAAACTCTGTAACTCTAAATGTACTGTACATATGTGATTCAGTGTATGATCTGTTTTTGTTATGTACAAAGAAATAAATTATGAAATGCATGACTAAGAACTGAATTACTGGTCTAGAGATCATTTGAGTTTGACACCCCTGTAGTAGTGAGTACTGTATAGTGGCACTGGTACAGCTCTAACCTGCTCTGAACTTTAGAGGTGATCAACAAACACATGTACTAAAAAAATCTGCAATAAAATGTAGTTTGGTGTGACTTGCACAAATGCATGCACGTTTGCAAACAGACTGATAAACGATGCCCAGTGTAAAACACAAATATTACTATTGACTGGTAAACACTAAAGAACACAATGTTGACACTTAATATTAAACACTATTACGCATAAACACTTAATATGTAGACTGAGTACTGCTCGTTCTTTCTGAACCTGGCCTGAACCTGAACATGTGTGTAATTGTATCTAGTACAATTACTAGAAGACTTTCAATCCCACCTGCATTTGGGTTTTTTAGGTGTTTGATGGTGAATATTGGGTAGGCAGCACTGGGCTTGAACCCCACCTCCACTCCTACTATTTTAATTATGTTCAGCTCTCATTCCATTGCTCTGGTTCAGAAAGTACATATCAATGTGAGTGTAATTAAGCTGTTGTTCAGGTTCGCTGCTCAGGACGTTTCCTTAATTACAGAGAGAGTTTTGGGCCTGGTCGTATGAGTTACAGCTTTAATTAGCACGCTGAATAGTGGCAGGCCATGCTTGGCAATTAACAGCCATACTATCAAAGAACAGCACCATGACTATTTACAGAAATAAATGAAATAAATAAATTAAAAAACCTGCACTCTCCTCCAAAGCAGGTCTGAAACAGACATGGGCCATTGGCCTGCTTATGACTAGCTGGTGTCTGTGTAGTTGTCAATTTAGATTACATTCCTGTGTTTATGTAGAAACTTTACCTTGTGTTCTCCTAAAGAGTTTTATTGGTTAACATGCTAGCCTACAGGCAGGGTGTTAGCTTTTTGTTAGCATGGTAGCGTCAGCTTACCGTTAACATGTCGTCACACTTCATGTCCGGAGATTCTCCGTCCTCGCTCTTGTTGTAGAACTTGCGGAAGAAGTTGAAGGCCACCACAGTGTAGAGGTAGACTACCACTGCCAGCAAGCCCACTGTCAACACAAGCTATGTACACATGCAAAGACACAGACACACACATACGCACAAATGTATTACATTCTATATTAGAGCATTTGCACTACAGAAGGACTCAATAAAATATTCTGTCTGTCTTGAAAGTCTATAAACAGGTACTGTATGATAAACTGTTTGAAATCTAAACGTGTCTTTGGAATAGCATAGAATTCTGGATGTTTAACACATCTAAATCATAATAAAGTTATTGTTAAATCATTCAGATGATGGACAAATGCTTTGGGGGTATTTTGCAGACATAGTTTGGGTCTAATACAGTCCACGTCACAGTCACCAGATCTCAACCTGACTGAACATGTGAGATTTTAGAGTGACATCAACTGAGGGAACAACTTATGGGAGGACGATGGTCATTACTACAAAATGTCTCAAGCTCTCCTGCTTTGCTCCTCCTGCATTGCTTTATTAATTTATTTTATATAAAACTCTTTTATAATTAACTAATTAACTAAATTTGTTACTGAAAACTCTGTAGCTTCCCCAGGCTCAGGTTAAAAATAAATAAATAAATAAAATTGATATGAACCATCAAGACCCAACCAATTATGAGGAGGAAGCAAAAAAAAAATTCTAAAGCATTTTTCATGTACCATAGTCTAGCATACAGCAGGGTCTAATAGTGTGACATTCTTTTCGCAATTTAACACAAATGTTTACATTACATATGACATTATCTGCAATAAGCTCAGGGAAAATATCTACATGAATTTCAAAATTTCTTCAAAATTTGGTATGTCCCATTTTTGACAATGTAAAACATCTTGAATGTTGAATAATCAAGATATTACAGTAAATCTTTCCTTTTTTTGTTTTCAAATTTTAGGTTTTTTTTTGTTCAACAACTTTAATTTTCACTCACTCACTCATTTTCTACCGCTTTATCCGAACTACCTCGGGTCACGGGGAGCCTGTGCCTATCTCAGGCGTCATCGGGCATCAAGGCAGGATACACCCTGGACGGAGTGCCAACCCATCGCAGGGCACACACACACACACAGACTCTCATTCACTCACACAATCACACACTAAGGACAATTTTCCAGAGATGCCAATCAACCTACCATGAATGTCTTTGGACCGGGGGAGGAAACCGGAGTACCCGGAGGAAACCCCCGAGGCACGGGGAGAACATGCAAACTCCACACACACAAGGCGGAGGCGGGAATCGAACCCCCAACCCTGGAGGTGTGAGGTGAACGTGCTAACCACTAAGCCACCGTGCCCCCACTTTAATTTTCACAAAAAAAAAATCTCATTGTTAATGTGGTGCCAGACCCTTAAATCTCATAAAGACGCCAGGTTTAGCAAACACCTGTCGAAACTTGACTATGAATCTTGATTTAGTTTTACTTTTAAATCTAGTAGGCTTAAACTGTTACAGGCTGCCAATACTAACAGCCAAGGATCATTTGAATGCTACAGGATTGTGCTTGGCTATAAAAACAAGGTCTTTCCTTTTTTAGGTCACGGCAAATTAAAGCACATATCATATCAGAACGGTTCTATGGACATGACAGTGATTCAGTTTGTGCACAGCTCACGAGCCAATCGAGTTCATTTAGAATGAGGTGGAATGGTAGGTCACAAATGTCTTGGGAACTGGAAGATGTTATTAAAAAAAGAATGGAATTAGAAACAAAAGATTCTGGCGCCTCAAAAAATCCATGTGAAATCTACTTGACGTCGCACTGTTCAACAGCCTTTCTGTTATGACACCTGAATACTTTCTAACTGAATAGAACTGATATGACGATAGAAGCTGTGCTGGAAAGTGTTCAATTCTATTTCAATTCTATTAAACAGATATAGCTAATATTGATTTTCCCATTGTGTAATCAAGCAGTTTTGCTTTTGTCTTGAGGAGGGCAGCTGTACCTGTTTGCCATTGTGAGTAACAGAAGACAGTATAGTCCTCAGTGTCTTAAAGCCCATAGCAATGTCTAGCAGATGAGCAGCGAAGAAGAAGTTATTGTAGTGGCCCAGTATGGACATCGTCATGTACCAGGCTAGGTAGAGGAAAGACTGCACATACACACAGATCAATTACACGAAGTGATCATAGAAACTGATTAACATGATGCCAACGGGATCATGCTAACATGTTGTATATTTAGGAGAACAATTATTTTGAAAGCGTGACTGACTGGGAGGTATTTACATTATCTGTGAAGACAACTCCCAACTTCCAGATCTGATATTTCACATCAACAGAGTTCAGTCTGTCAGTAAAAAAAAGAGACAGAGAGAGAGAGAGAGAGAGAGAGAGAGAGAGAGAGAGAGAGAGAGAGAGAGAGAGAGAGATAAAGACCAAGAATTAAGAACAGCAAGTTAAACCAACTCATCATCACGGTCAACAGCAGAAGGAGAATTTTATAGCAAAACATCAGGGTAATAGTGTACAACAAATAATAATACTAATACTACTAATTATTAATTATTATTAATTAATAATTACTACTAATTATTAATTATAACAGACATCTAGATACCAGAAAGATAAATAACAGAGTAATGCATTAATATGTGCTAAGGTAAAATCCTTAAAATATATTTGTCATAAATGTGGATTTTAATTTTTGGAACATTTTTTTAAAAAACTTCTTAAGTTGGCTGGTTTAGACACTGACCTTTATCTATTACCGCCCCCTGCAGGGATGTGTTTAAAAATACAACCCAATACTTTTCTCACCCATGCATCAGCGTGTCAGAATCTATCAGGTTAGCTTATTGTGGATTTGGCTCAGAGAAATATCGCGCTGCTGTCTGAACCTTTCACACACACACATATACACTCTCACTAACAAAAAACTGACAGCAGAAATACAAGTATACAAGAGACTTTCTTTAAAAACTAAACAAAAAAAAACCCCAAACAAAACAAATGTAAGTGCCCACATCTACATGTTACATCACAAACATTCACATTTAAACTTACACAGCAGCTAGTGAGCTGTCTTTCTTGGGCTTTTTCTTTTCATGGGCATCACTAAAGTCCAGTGCAGCTTTGTCCATCCCCAGAAGCTCACTGATTCGGTCATTACCGTAAAATTCCCCATATTTATCCATCACCTGTGCGCGCGCACACACACACACACACACACACACACACACACACACACACATTCTGATTATAACTGGTAATAAAAGATAAAAGATAAATGACCTTTTACCGTTTACCTGTAGATTTTACCGTTTAGTAACAAATAATTCACCAATAAACAGATTTATTGCATAACCTTTTGATTTGAGGAACTTTTCAGCCTACCTTTCTCTTTACAAATTTATCCCAGTAGTTGTTTGGAAAGGACCTGAAAACCAGAGACATACAGTACATGAGCATCAGGAACAAATGCAGCAGACTGAACGTTACACCAAACTGAAAAATTAGATTCTGTGTTGATTCTATTTGTTCTTTATAGCTGGCATTTCTTTTACTGTACCAAACACTATTTTGGATATAACAACAAAGAGAAATAAAAGCAATCTTCATCAACAGTCACAAAAACCTAACTTCACTACATTTTACAAGAAAACCATGATTTGTTTTGGTTATATTGATTCACTGCTTTTATAACACAAAAACGAATGACAGTTTCATTGTTAAAAGTGACCTAGACGATAAGTTCATGGCAGTTCATAACATGGCAGTGTAAACTAATCTGAAATCAGTGTCGTGTCTATACAATGGCTTTACTTATTTCTTCCAAAAAAAGGATAAACACACTTGGAGATGAAGCCAGCCAATCAACTGCCTATAGCTGCTTATTCACATTGTCTGGCATTTAAACAGTAAATTATCTTCCTAGATAATTCCTATTATTCTGTAATAGATGATCAGAGCTCTTTAATGATCCAGGCTGCTGTCTTGGACTGACCAACATGAGCCTGTGATGGTGTGTGTGTATTCTTTATGCCATAAACTTACTGTGTGTTGATGACCAGTCTGTCCCACTGGCCTTTAATGTCATCCTCTGATGGCTGCTCTGTAATATACAACCCATCAAACTCCAGCTTCCTAGCCACTTCCTTCTCCCTCTTAAAGATCACCAGGGGAACCTAGATGACACAGAGCAGGACTATTCATGTGCCTTTTAGCATTTTAATTGTTTAGTTGTGAAATTTATCCATACAGACTATTGGAGCCCATTACAATTGCTCGATGGTGAATTTGTGATTAAAAAGTGATTGCTAATAGATATTTTATTACTTCAGCTTTCAGATACTAGAAAACAGCTACATCTCATTATTTTCTAACAACTGACTTAAATTCTATGAAACTGATAATATTAAGTCATCATATATTTGTTTCGGCCAGTTTGAGTATGTTCTCAGGACGCCAACAGGACATGGGTTTTATTTCACATTCAAAAGCCACGACTTTCTACCCATTTGCAGCTCGTGTATAATAAAATACAATAAAAAATAAGACACAGTTAATCTGAACTTTTTACAAGCCCCAAAATATTGTTCCTAACATTATAAGCACATTCCCACGTAAGGAAATCTTTGTACATCCTACAAATCCACTCTAATGTACAGCAGCTGGCTTTAAAGACACAGCTGTATGTTAGACACAGCCAGAAATTACAGGTCATTTTCTGATCCCAATATACAGAGATACTGAAAATGGTTATAAATATGTTCTGCTGAAGACGATTATTCATTCATTCATTCATCTTCTACCGCTTATCCGAACTACCTCGGGTCACGGGGAGCCTGTGCCTATCTCAGGCGTCATTGGGCATCAAGACAGGATACACCCTGGATGGAGTGCCAACCCATCGCAGGGCACACACACACACACACACACACACACACTCTCATTCACTCACGCAATCACACACTACGGACAATTTTCCAGAGATGCCAATCAACCTACCATGCATGTCTTTGGACCGGGGGAGGAAACTGGAGTACCCGGAGGAAACCCCTGAGGCACAGGGAGAACATGCAAACTCCACACATACAAGGTGGAGGCGGGAATCGAACCCCGACCCTGGAGGTGTGAGGCGAACGTGCTAACCACTAAGCCACCGTGCCCCCCAAGACGATTATTTTCAGACAGAATATTTTCTATATACAAACAGATCAGGTTTGAACATTATGTCACAAAACAAAAGCGTTTAGTGATAAACGTAGTCACTACACATTGTTTTTGTGTGGTGCAACATTTGGATTTTACACTCATGAAATCTCAACCTTGAGGCAGTAATATCCGATGATGCAGAAGAAAGAGATGATGGTGTGTAGGATGGCTAGGATACGCAGTGTGGGCTCCATGTAGCCGCTACTCTCCTCTAGAACAAAATGCACGGTAACTGGCCGATCGTTGGAAGAGTCGCCTTGCGTGTCCCACCGCAGTCCACTGTCCAGTGATGATGCACTGTACACCACCCGCTTTTCCTCTTTTACTGCAGAGGAAGTGGAAACCTGCAAGCAACAGAACAACAAGAATTCAAATACCGGTCCGATAAAGCCCGTACTAGGACAAACAAAGACCACATTCGTTAGCGTAAAGGTTCGACACTGCACTATGCATTCACATTCATTCATCCTTAGTAACTACCTGGTCAAGGTCACGGTATTTTTAATGAGGCTACAGGGTTGTAGAAAGAGAATAAACTAAATACAGATACAGAAATGCAGAGCTCTAAACATCCCTAGAATATAGCAACGTAGTCCTACAAAATCTGTAATAATACGTAGAGTGCATTTATATACAGCAAACAACAAGGCTACAGCACGATGCTTTATACGCTGTGCATCTGGTGAGATTAGTCTTGTTGCTCAAAGCACAATTTAATGGATCTCAGAGCTTTACCTTGTAGAACAGCAAGATGAAGTTGATTGCAAAGGCCACGAACAGAGCCAGCATTCTCATGTTGTAGAAATTCCGTGCAAAATAGTTCTGTAATAGGACAGAAGGAAAAACATAATACATCATGTCTGTCAGCACTGGCGTAAGAAATAACAGAGGTTTTGGTGGGACATGATCCATAAGTCCATGACTGAACCTTCCCATGAACGGAATGTCATGAAAATAGCATGGATATTATTATTATGGACTCATCAACATCTTAAAACTTTCTATTTGCAATATTTTCTTAATATCTTCTGATCTAATTTGAAGGTTCTGTAATGACCTCGCATGACTAGTGAGCTGATGTGTGCTTTTGGGAAACGGGTTCAGTGCTTTTTTAATGAGAGGAGAAGAGATTAACTTCAGAACATCGTTTTTCAGCCACTAGACGTTAGGATCTCTTACTAGCAGCTTGCGCTGGTAAGCGATGATCTTCTTCCAGAAGGCAGACTCCTGTTGATCTGGCTCATCTGATTTGGAGGACCGATAAAGCTGAGGCTTCTTTTTCTTTTGTACTTCCTTCTTCTTTTCCTTTTTCTCTCCGTCCTCCCCTCTGCGGCACACATAAAAAAAAAAATCACTAATCAGTTAATCGGTAGTAGATGGTTTGGTACTTGCTTCTGAGATATAACAGCACAATAAACATTAAAAAGTACAATCTAGTTCTGCCACTATGTCAAATGTGTGTGTGTGTGTGTGTGTGTGTGTGTGTGTGTGTGTGTGTGTGTGTGTATGTATATAAATATCATACTCTGCTTTCTCAGACACTGTCTTGGTTTCTTCTGTAGCTTCTTTCTCATCAGTTGATGAAGATGAACCCTTCACCTAACAAAAAAAAGTTGGTAAATAATTAATTTTCAAACAAATTAACTGCAAATCACAACGTCCACATTCTTTTACAGTTTTTGTATAGATTCTGGGTGAGTTTTAAAGACTGAATAGCTGTCACTCTAAAGTCTAAATCAACATTTAGAAACACACTTCTGACTCCAGTGTTATTGATATTAGTGAAATGTGTAAAAATCTGGGTGTTGCATGTCCTTGTTACCGTGTGTCTTCTGCGGAGTTCGGGCGAGGGCGTAGGGGGCGGTGGCGTGGGTGTATTGAGCACGTCTGTCAGGCTGGCGTTGGGGTTATGAGGCATGAGTTTGTATTGTCCTCCTTCCCTCCTCAAATCCAGTCCAAATATATCAGACAGCAGGTCCGTGTCTTCCGCAGCCACTGCGAGGTCGGCTAAGTCTTCCTCAGGTGATGTTTTCTCTGCATGTTTCCTCTCCACCTCCTCACTCTCTCCTCTCACCTCGTCCTGCGTTGGATCGGGCATGTTGGCCAGCAGCTCAGACACCTTCATGGTCTTGGCTCCCTCCACCAGGCCTCCACCCAGGAAGCTGCTGTATATGATTCGGAAGAAGCCGCGGGCCACGCTGAAAGCAAAGTGAAGCAGCCCCATGAGCACGCTCCAGCAGAAAGCAGCCACTGTGGTCACCAAGTCCTTCACGGTCATCTTCTTAGCCTTCTTCAGCTGCTTCTTCAGACTTTTCATGGACAGCACCTTAAATTGCAGTGAATTAAATGACAACATAACACTTAATTTAACTGTCCTTTAGTGATAGACCAGATATACCCCGACACGGTGCGACTAGTCTAAGACTTTAACAACTCAGTATAATATCAAGATATGTCAGTAGAATGTCATGAAATAACAAGATAACTACTCAGTAACAGTGACATGAGATCTTGAAATAATGAGATAATATTCTGGAAAACACAGAATTCAAAAAATAAAAAAACTTTTAGCTGACAATGTGTGCTTTAGGGATTCTATATCCAAGAGCATAAATCTCAAAAATCTTTTTTTTCCCTTTCTCTTTTTTCCTTGTTGTTATTTCTGTTTTAAGTACTTTCTCTCAGTTTATTGTCATGACTTTTGAGTTGCTCTGAACCTTGATTGTTCCATTTGTTTTGCATTCCATGTCTTCCGTACTGCTACTGAAGTTTTAATCCCATAGAGTCCCATGAGGTGTTAAACCTGTCAGGGACCGCTAGGACATTTCCCTGCCAGAAACCCAGGGCTGATTGTCAAGTCTTCTTTGTGTGTTCTGCCATGTGCCTCTTTTTGTTTTCCCACCTTTTTTGCTTTCACTTTTTGCTTTTTTTGTGTGTTCTCTCTCTATTGGATTTTTTTGGACTTTTAAATCTGTGCTGTGGATTTTGACCACCTTTATTAACTTGCCTTTATAGACTTGTTTGCTTGGACGTTTTCTTTTTTGTTTCTCTAATAAAGATTGCTTATAATTTCATCTTGTATCTGGATCTGTGACTTTGTGCACTGGTAAAGCCCTGAGACCTCCTTTTGTAAATCTGGGTCCATTTCCCTTAACTGGTGGTCAATGTGTAGAGTATTTAAAGCAAATACACTCCTAAAAATGACAGGATTCATAAACATAATGAATGCAATATTTGTTTTTATAATAACTGTTATATAATAACCCATTCTTTCATATTTATTATTAAGTGCATTAAAAATATAATCCTATAATATACTAGTCTGTATAATTGCTTTATGTTCCCAAATTTAAGCCTCCCTTAGACTAAACACATGTTTAATCGCACCTTCATCAGAAGCATGACGTTGTAGCGGAGGGCAAACAGTGCTGAGCAAACAGTGCTGATAGAGAAGAAGCCCATGTCAGGGGTTTCCTCTTCAGGTTTCTCCCGCTCGTTCTCTTCTTTGCTCGCCGAGCGCTCTCCGGCGTCAGACATCTGTGCAGCCAGCTGCATCTCAAATATGGTGTCTTCACAGAAATTAACAAACAGCTCCATCTTCTCTTTTTCACCACCCTCATTGACAACATCAAAGATGAACTGGCGCTTGGACTCTTTCACCTGTGGCTTCTCCCACTGTGTGCGGCTCGACTCACTGATCTCAAAGTACACCCGCTCGATGCGTTTGGCGCTGCCCATGATCTCGATGCGGCCCAGGTAAGGCTGGAAGTAATTGAGCACACTTTCGGCCAGCTCCAGGAACGTCTGCAGGCGCGAGTCGTGAGGCATGTGCTCGGACAAGTTAGTCAGTAGCACGGCCACGTTGAAGCCGATATCCTTGGCCGGCTCATGAAATCGCTCTACAAATTCTTCGTAATCGAGCAGCTCGTTCTCGTCCGTTTCAGCACACGACAGTAGGAACTCTGTCTCGGACTGCGTGTAATGCTTGTGACTCTCCATGGCTTTGTGGAAGTCTCTCTTGGAGATGACCCCCTTCCCGTCTGGGTCATACTCTTTGAAGGTATCTGACGACGTCAGATCTTTTAGTTTGAGGAACATGTCGAAGAACTTGAGAATCATCTCCACGTTGTTGGAAGACTCCACTAACATGTCGACCATCTGCTTTCCAATGGTGCCATTCACAACATTCCCTGAGTGAAAATGAATTGATTTGTTTATTCTTTATTGAGACTTTTCTTTAAAAATTACAATAATAGCACAAGGAAGTTGTTACTGTTTGTTACTGTTTTTTGATTTACACCCTAAAATGACAAGTATAGGTATTATTTTTATACCTAACTAGAGTAGACTGAGTGGAATAGCTAATAGATTATTACCCTCTAACATGGAGAGAAGCATTACCACCATGTCCTTCTGCAGATCCATGAGCTCTTTCAGAAGGTCAATCTGACTTGAATCCTGGGGGGAAAAAAACAGATATGAAGAGGAAAGCATCACTGGTTTTGCATACACACATTGATCCATGATAGTTTGAAGCTTTTAACACAATTTTGCCTGCACCAGATTGCAGTTAACACATGCCTACCTGTGAGAGCTTCATCTGCATGTGTGCAAAAACATGGAGGAACCCAACCACCGCATCCCACAGGCGACTGTGCGCTAGGCTCTGCTGGTTCCCTGTACAAGGACCCTGTAGCAAAATAAAAAAGACAAGAAACTCATTGGGCTTTTAATCACTGCACTGAGACTTTAGAGTTGTTTGTCCTGGAATAAATTAGTTTGGTCTGGGAAAGGATTTGACATTCTAATATTTACCACAGATATTCTACACTACTCATACTTTATGTATAGTCATATATCATTCCATAAAGTCTAGATATTTCTAGACCTAGCAAGCTAGTTGAATGGTATAAGAAAGAAAATGGTGCTGGGAAATGTAGCTTGAAGTTCAAAAATGCCATTGTTTTGCAAGATGTACTTAGGAGGATCTTTAATGAATCTCTAAAGTGGCTAAGCAATAAAATGCCTGTTAGACTGTGAAGATAATACGGGTGTCTGCCAACATGCATTTTATTTCCCCAGCACATGCGCTTGCTCTTCTAACTGCTAAAACAATGCTAATTGCTTTATCCAAGTAAAGACCTAATTTACTGTGGTACTATAATTCAAGCTTGGCAAAAAAAAACAATGCGATGTACTTTAATTCGAAACAAATTTAGCCAATTCAGCCAGTGAAAATTAAAATATAAAGGCACTTTCTTGATTAAGTATGAAAAAATACCTGAATATACTCCGTAAGAGTATTGAAGACCTGCTTAGCCACATTTATAGCTTTGGAGAAATTACGTTGACCCTGCTCATCAATCACATCCTTCCCTGAATAGTACCAGTAAAAATCACTGATGGATTCCTGACAAAATTAAAAAAAAAAACAAAACAAAAAAAAAAACATCGCAGTCAATTTCGCTCCAAGGCAATTTTCATGAATACCTTTAAACGACACCAACAAAAACGAGCTTCCCAACATGGCTGATAATTAATGAGTGTAATCTTGCAGCCAATACAGTGACTCTGAAATGAAAAGGTTTGATTAAAAGTCATTCTAAAAACAAATAGCCGTTACAGGTATCAGCTACCACGTTATCAAAATAGCTGCTTGTGGGAAAATGGAAGTTGTAACATTAACAGCTAATAAACCCGCTGTCTGAAGTATGCTCCCAGTGCACTGTGGGTAAAACACTCAACATTCTAGTTACTAACATTACTGTATATTTTTCCACCTGCAGGGTCTCACCTGTACCCTTAGTAGGTAGTCCACAGTGGAGATGATGATGTTGACAGTCGTGTTGTTTCCTGTTTGTGTTCTCAGGTAGTTCTGGAAATCTGCGGCATTGCACACGCTTCATGAAAACAATTACTGGGCAAGGACAGCACAATCACAATCAATATAGCACCAGTAAATTACACAAGGTAAAGAAGATGTATTATCCCTTGTGAGGAGAAAGAAAAGGACAGCATATGAACATTGCAGTTTCCCAGGAAACCATGTGTACAAAAGAGACAGCGCTGATGTTTTTTAGGCAGCATGTTTACACAGATACACAGTTTTTCGCTTTTAAAAATAATGAGAGTGCGACATGCTTTCTGTGTGATTCTTACATCAACAAAAATGACCTATTTCAGCTTTTACCTAAAGCATTATGATACTACAATGAATTTTTTAAACATTAACATTTCTTTATTAAACTCTGTATCCATAATGCACGAAGAAATTGTAGTTTAATTCCATCCCCAGTGTGGCACAGAAATCTCAGATATCTTAACAGCTTAATCTGATTACAAACCGGTTTGACATTTTCACGCAGACTGACTCCATATTAACATGATCATTGCAGGAACGTTAGGAGATGACAAAAACATTTCTAGATTTTTTTTGTGTGAAAAATAATGATAGTTAACCCTGAGCAGCATCTAACAGGTTTTACAAGACTAGTGTGTGTTTATACCAGACAGATTACAATAAGCTACCTTGGATGCTGGGAGCAATATGGTGACATACAGATGGTCTACAAATGACCCAAACTAAAAAGGCACAATCCCAAATAAATATGTTTTCTTCAAAACATAAAGATTCTCTACAATTCCTTGGGAATTCAGAATGTATAACTATGTTGCTATAAATATAATGAAAAATATATTTAAGAAACAGAGCCTTAGTTAAGGAGACCAACCACTGCAAGATATGCAACGACCAGAATACAATGGTCTCGTGAAACTTTGACCAAACAGCCAGTGGAGTGTTCCTCACCCGAGTTGTGTCCTTCACAGAGCAGCTGCAGGAAGCGGAACAGGTCACAGGTGAACTCGTCATCCTGCATCACCTTTTCGCCTGCACGGCCGGACCAGAGCACATGCGTGTTAAAGTAGGCATGGAAACCAATGCCAAACAGATACAACGTCTAAGAGAGGCACATGGGTCCAGCATAGCCCTCACACACACACACACACACACACACACACACACACAAATCACACACACACACTGATGGGGGACACTACTTGCTATCAGAAAGTGTAAAACCAAACAGGTAATGGAAGTAGTTGAGCAGCATTTTGTTCCTGTGTCACTCAGAGCACTACTAAATCACAGCTTAGCTATCATGACATCAGCATTGCAGCATTTTGTATTAAAAAAAGACTGAATTATTAATTGCTGTGTCGGCTGTACCATCGTTTTGGCGTCCTAGACTGAAAAATATCCTCTCAAATACAGTTGATGTGCCAAGGCGTGCTTGGTGGCAAAGGAGTTTCTTTGGTTTTTGCACATATGTGATATTTTAATACAGGTACAGCGCAGGTGTGAATTTTACAGAAAACAGAAATGCTAAAATGTTAAGTGTTACAGTAGGTGTACAGCTATAGAGACACTGCTGGGAAAAAAATGCTGCGTTAACCATGCGGAAGGCTTCTCATGGTTAATGAATGTGGGAGCCCCGGCCGAGGGTGATTCTGAAATGACCTTGATAACAGTAGAACTCCCGACAACAATGAGCACAGATCTTGATCATTTCACAACGGCTACACTTCAGCTAAGCCTGAAAGTGCTTCGATTCACTTTGCATGTGAAGTTTGAAATTTTTTTTCACCAAACAACAAGTGACCTATAACATGTGCACTGACTAGTAAATATTTTGCATTTTTTTTGTTAAGAATGTCCGGATAAGATGCACTTTCAGGCTTATTTTCATCTGATGATAAACCAGAACAGAAGCCTTACAAAAACACAGTGCAATTTCATAGCATCTCTACCTCATAACTGCTATACAACAAAGCATGTAACTCGAACACAAATTATTTAAGTCAAACAGTTCTGTCAGCTTATCATCTAACAATGCACTTATGCAACCACAGTAATGTACTGTTTAATACACAGTAGTGAGATCACATAATCCTGGTAAAATGATCTGTGGATAAAACATTTGATTTGGTTAGACTTCCTCTGGTCTATCATTCTCGTTACTGTCCGTGTGTAAAACTGCACTTTTAGAAGTGTGTTGGAAAATGGAACCACTAAACGGAAAAATGGATGGACAACACAAAAGAATTTCAAGTGAAAACACAACACCGATCATCGGATAATAGCATAAATCAAGAAATGGACCAACCTAGTCATACAACTGTCACTCCAGAAAAAACAAAACAAAACAAAACAAAAAAAAAAGGAAGTGAATAAACTAATGGAAACAACAATGAATATGCCACAAAACAGACTGAATAGCCTGGAGCGTCAACGGGAGAGAGTAGGTGGAAATGGACGAGGAAGAACGGAGAGAAAGAAGAAGAGAAAGAGTTTTGGGAGGGGGCGGGGCTACGGAGTCAGCTGTCACATCAGCGCAGCCAGGAAGCCACGAGTCCAAAGAGACGCAACACGGAGAGAGATTACAGAGAGGAATACAGCACTGAAACACGCAGCCAATGCGGCAGGGAGCAGGGACAGAACACGTGGGACATAACGGAGGAGGTGGGGAGGGGAAACTACAAAACACCTAACTGCTCTTACATCGAGCGTGCCAGAAACTGTGCAAATCCTGAGAGGGAGGCAAAAACAGGTGTGTGAATGACTACAGGCCTATAGGGCAGTCCTCTGCTATGCTTTTCCCCCAACACGGAGCCGGCGCTGGTGTCAGAGCCGCTGCTGATCTGCAGGTCACCTTTTTAAGCAACCAGACTGCTTTTCCACCGGTTTGAAATTCAAAATAATAAATGAGTTGAGTGTTTTTTAAAGTGCTTTAAACAAAACCAAAAAAAAAAAAAAAATTACAACAACTGTTGAAGATCATGTCCTTTCTTCACCTGAGAAGTTTTCCTTCTGGCTTTGAGAACATGTTTACAACAGATGTTTATTTCAACACCAAAATTTATTATTTAATTATTTTTTTTATTTTTTTTTTTTTATATATAAATTTGAGTCACAGTTTTACACAATATTAATTTTGCAAATAATTCTACATTTTTTTCAAATAGTACCTGACTTATGAAAATATGAAAAAATTTGTATATCTGCCCCAGCCTTAAGCTCCTGACATCACCGGTTTCTCAGCCATGTCCTGAACACATTCTGATTGGCTGAGAGACGGATCTTTTTTAAATACGAATGCGTGTACAGGTCAACGTTTGTCAGTGGCACCAGCACTGGTGCTGTGTGAGTGGAAAAGTGCTGTAAGAGAAACAATGGAGAAACAGCTGCTAATTAAGCTCAGGGAGGACTGGGAAGGGTTGCTAAAGGGGCCGACTGAGGGGTCAGAGGGAGAACAAGAAAGATGTGGGCTGATTACATATGGGACACGTGAAGGGCTCAGGACCTGAACAGAGAGGACACAAAGCTAAATCACAGCAAAATGGCAGAAGTGCATAATTACCACGCTCATGGGTGATGACTGAGGAGGGGGAGACAGTACATGAACCCAAAAGAAGAAGAAAGAAAAAGGAAAGAAAATAGTGAGAGGTCAAACAGATTACAAGGTCCAACTTTTTTTTTTCTCTGAGTGGGAAAAGATGAACTTGGATTCAATCATCTGCGTTCCACTTTATGAATAACAGGTAGTTGGATGTTAGACAGATAGAGATGGATGTCCAGCTTGAAAAGCACAAGAATCAACAAAAATCAACCTGCTGTTTAAGAATACAGGACTTGTCTAAAACCTCAGTAACTTGTCTGAATTACCCGTCTGTAAGTCTCACAATATTCAACCTATTTAACTGTATTTAACATTTTAATGTACATTTCATATATTGCAAAAAATTTAAAATAAATAAAAAATAAATAAAAAGGTTTTTATAAACTTAAATCAAAAATCTAACACTATCTATAAATCAATTTCGAACATACGGTACAGAAGTATAAAATAAATGATAAAATAGTAAGTACAGTATCTAATGTAACATACCTGCAATAGATAACTAGAGATGTCTGAAAATTGCATTAATGATCAATTATTGGGAAAAACAAAAAGAAAAGTGGCAAGCAAAGCTAATTTCATTCTTATTGCTATGTGAACACCGCTGTAATTTAGAAGGAACGTAGCTGACTGAATCCAATCGAAAGTGCAGAGGTTTGTTTGATAGAGCAATAAAAGACAGGACATGCCTCTGGTTTAATAGAAGGGTATTATGACAAAAAAGAATATGGGGAAAAAAAAGCATAGGCAACAATAGGGAAAATAAATCTTCATCTTCAAGTTGAAAATAAATCTTAAACACAATCTTGAGACAACAGTCCAACAAAAGAGATCATTTCAAACTTAAAGACGTGTTACTTAAAATAAATGATTAAAAACGTGTTGGGGAAAGACAATAAATGCAAAAAAGAGGCTGTACAAAAACCTTCCTGAATATCTGCCTTCATCTTCCAACTTTTTGGCATTTATTGTCCTATAGAGATTTTTTTTGTCATGGTACCCTTAATGAAAATCATTTGAACAATCATTTGAACAAAAATGACTTCTCGATAATTCATAAATAGCTTTCAAAGTCAAACAAGTACTGGAAGTTTGAATTAGCGTTAGTCAATCTGATCTGTGAGGTGTGAATGATCACATGTGTGAAAGAACAAGCAGAACAAGCATCCATTGGCTCGAACAGCTATATGGACACTCACTCACGTACACGTTTCGAAATAAAATGAGTGAAATTAAAATAGTGTCGTACAAAGACGTAATGACTCTAAACATTCAAAATCGTGAGAGTGAATGTGAATGTTGTGGCTGAATAATGGCACAAATCAAATGAAAATGAAAAGACAGAAAAACAGACACCCGTTAGAGATGAGAATAACCACAGGGCATGTTTTGGTGTAAATACTAAACCTGGGAGTAGTGGCCAATTTACAACACTGTATTTCAGAAGTATAAAAGTAGAAAAATCAGTTATAAAGCAGATTCTTTGGATATCGCTATGATAAACAGAATATTATACTATATACAATAGACGTTGTATGTATTTAGTCTCCTATTTTAGAAACATACCTGAGCCTTCTTCCGTCACCATGCCCAGACCCTCAGCTTTATTCTGCCTCTCGAAAGCATTCAAGTCTAGAACGCTGGAATGAGTACAAACCGCTCAGATGGTTATTGTGCTAACCTTACAATAGTGTGCAGATTTCACCAGACGTCTTTGTGGTAAGGTTACCTGCAAGACTGCATAAGTCCTGCCAGGCTCTGGAAGAATCCGACGTCCTTTTTATCCTTCAGGTAATCCAGCATTTTCTACAAGTGGATATTTGTGCATTGGTTCTTGTTTACATCCCAAAGAAGCTTTTTAAAAAAACTCCTGTTCTACTCCTCTAAACAACATCTACAAGTGCTTTGCATCGCACTGACCTGCTGTACTGTGGAATTTCCACCATTAAGTATAGCGATGCCCAGCTTGAGTGTAGATGCCACCATCGGCCCCATCTCACCTGCACACACGGTCAGAACAAAGCCACAAGCTCTGGCACTGAAAAGAAACAACTAGCAATACACTCTCAGCATGTAGAAGCTCAAAGTTCTCAGTTCTAGTCATGAAGCTGTTTGGGCACTGTGCTGTTTTTAGGGTTGTTGGTTTTTTTTTTGCTTTAAAAATACAGTATATAATTTTCTGGAGAGATAATGATTTTGAATGTAATTTCAAAAATGTGTTTCAATACTATTGTCATTTCAAGTTTTTACTGACAATTTTCCAGGTATTTTGTGAGTAATGATTGCACCCTGTTTGTTTAGGTCCAGTATTGATGTAGACACCAACGTCTGACTATTGAACAAAAGTAGCCTTTGTGTAAGAAAATTGGTGAAGATATCAACTAAAGCTGTATATTTCTTTCTTTTTTATTTTGGCCTGCCACCTTGGCCTTTCCTTTAAGTGTGTAGTCAGTTCTCAGTACTGTTGCAAAATGACTAACATAAACCCATGTAGTGAGAGTTAAATTTATGGTGTACCTTTGCTGGCACTGATGGTCTGCAGCACCATCTCAGCTGCACCACGATCATGGAGCCGAGCCTGCTGATAGAGCAATTTCTGCTTCTCCATCTCCTTCTCCTGTAAGTAAGCAAGTATGGAAGGTAGGTTAGAAAATTTTAAATATCAATACCATCCAATGATTATTACTCATGATATATACTGTTGGGGCAAAGTAAGCAATCAACCCTGCAAATGAATGCTTAAATGCTCTGTATATCTGTTCAGACAAAGTGAGTACAAATCCAGAAATTCTGCTCCTAGCAGAGCCCAACGTTGCAATATTACATTTCCCTAAAAACTTACTAAAATGTAAAAAATGTGAAAAATCTTTCATTTCTACATCAGAGGCCTCCTAAAACAATATACGAGAGGTCAAAAAATGTTTGCTTATTTTTTCAATATTTGGGTTTTACAGGGTTAAAGTGTCCTACGTGGCCTATATTGCCATAGCCGTACCATGCATCCTCTTTACATCTAATCGTTTGCTCTGTCTTGACTATAGCAGTTTACCTGGATTGGGATTAACAAAATTAAAATCCAGTTGTATTTAATAGGAGACTAAAATTGGAGGAAGTTCGGAGACACATTTAGCCAGATAAACCACCAAACCCAAACCGATGTTTGGCATTGTCTCAGAAGAACGCTTACTTCAAAACTCTTCACTTCCTCTTCATCGTCTTCCTCCTCATCATGGCAGCTCTGTGAACAATTTGTAGAAAAATAAAATGTTAGGTGAACCTGCACGAACAGTAATGATGATATTGCTGGCACTCTGTACTGAATTTCACTTCATGTACATATTTCATGTTTTCTCAGTAGACATTCTCACCTTGGCCATGATGTCAGCGTAGGCCATGTAAAGGCTGTCCTCCTCCAGTTTACTGAAAGAGACAGTTCGAGGATGTGCATTCATACTGAGAGTCATTTAGAAACAGCAGACTCACTGTCATTTGATTCCCCACTCTTTCTTTGTTTACATCGGCTATTCACCTGATTATATTTGCAGTGTAAAAAGAGTAATTTACTTAACAGGAGTAGAAGTAGATATTTTCAGTTTACAAGCTATGACACCATGTAGAATTTCCCCCTGGACATTATGAGTGTAATATAATGTAGTTTATAACTGATGAAGTGAATTGTATGTTCATTTAGCCTTAGTTATTAGCCAGCTTAGAAGAATGGTGCTTGAAGGAAAGAAAGAAAGAAAGAAAGAAAGAAAGAAAGAAAGAAAGAAAGAAAGAAAGAAAAAAAGAAAGAAAGAAAGAAAGAATCACATTCCCATTTGCTCTAACAATGATTATTACTTTAAGAAATGAACTCCCACCATCCAATCACAAAAGAAATGAACTCCCACCATCCAATCACAAATGAATCATTTCTATGGCTTAACTTTAGAGTACTAGTTGGGCAAAAGTTTGTGAACACGTGACCATCATAGAAAGTTATTCCAGATTTATTCCCCTTTGCTGTAATAATAAGCCACACTTGTCTGGGAAAGCTTTCAACAAGATTTTGGAGCGTGTCTTTGTGGATTTGTGTTCCTTCAGCCACAAGAGCATTAGAGAGGTCATCCTTCCAATTAAGAGAAATTGCTATCCTACAGCATACAAAGACATCTTGTACATTGATGTAGTCATAATTTGTGGCAACGGTTTAGAGAAGATCCACACGTGTGGGAGGGTCCAAGTGTCCACAATCCTTTGGCCATGTAGTGTAATTCTAACCTTAAGGAATATCTGATTTAAATGCTGTTACGGTTTAAATTGTAACATACTGCTAAGCCAGTATAAGACTTTGGAACATAAAGAAATAAAAAAGAGAAACTTCTAAATTCTGCATTCTAATATAGAGTGACGGAGTTAAAAGGGAGAATTTCTGAATAAAGCAAACCATTTCTCTGTGAGCGCAGTCCTGCTGAAGAGCTGAATGAGCTGGTGCAGAGGGTCAATGTGTTTAACCCCTTCATCCTCTTCTGATGGCTCCTCTCCACCAGACTTCTACAAGACAAAACACAAAACCTCAGCTCTGGCTTCATTTTAAATGTCAGTAATGAAGCCGTGAGGCTACTAATGATAATAATGGCAGCGTTATTCTTGTTTGTATTCTGTGATAATCCTCATTTATTTCTCAATTAGGTTTTATGCTCAGAATCCATCAAATTCTTTAAAAAAAAACAGCATGTGTGTGTTTTGTGATCCCAGCTGAAGACTCTGGGACACTAAAATGAAGTCAAACACTGAATCCGATGCTGTATAAAAACATAGAAACACTCACAGCCAAATCCTCTATGAGCTTATCTTCAAAATAATGCTCCTCTGTCTCAATCCAGGATTTCTCATATCCCTGCAGGAACAGGTTCACGGCTCGGTGTCTAAAAAACACACACAATTAACATCAACTGACAATTAGAAGCTCGTAATAAATATTAGAAGCTCCTACACAAAGCCACATCTTACACTGCAGGTCATATAGAAATGCGCGCCGAGATGTATCGCATGAACGAACATGCTTAAAACTAATCTTATTTAGCAGGTACTACAGATTAGGCTTCGTTTTTGGTTGTGCACACATTCATTTGAGAGCAAATTTAGATGGTCCAGAAGACAAGATGAAAGACGTGATACCTGGGCAGGTTATAAAGAGGCGCCATCCTGAAGCATGCCACCACTGCACGTTTCCTCTGTTTGGACAGAAGCTTGTGCCACACAGCTTTTTTACTCCTCTGAGGATGTTCCACCTGATCCAACACAAAGCGTTCACACTTACAGCCAACATTACCACTTCAATCAGCACTCTGTACTGTACGTTTTATGCTTTTCGGGTTTCTCGTATCTACGCTGCATGTGGGATGTGAGAATGTGATGTGTTTTAGTTGCACTGTGTTCTAAACTGACCTGGTCCAGATGGAAGAGCACATGAGCGATGTCCAGCACTCTCTCTACAGTCTTCTCTGGGTCTGAGGTGTCCTCACTGCGGTTAGGCATTTCCTTATACAGAGCCATCTGCCAGCGAATGGCAGGGTCCTCCAGCTGCCACACACACACACACACACACACTACTCTTTTAATAGAAACTAACACTCACTTAACTAAAACAGTACACTTGCAACCTGAAGACAAACACTAAAAGCGGATAAATGGGAAGCGTAACATATTTCAACACAGCTGAATCTATGTCAATTTGAACTTCTGCCCTGCTGCCCTATAGCCACTAGAAAGAACAACTCGGGTTAACTCTACCTCCTAAGCTACAAAACACATTGCTAGTGTTTCTTGGAATGAAAGTATGCTGCCATGATGCATTACACTTCACTGTATAACACTATGCCTCACGTTATTATATTTAAGACATTAATAATAACTACTGTTATGATCTAGGACTAATGCAGAAACCTAACATGTATATATTCTCATTTTTTTTGCAATTAGACTAAAAACAAAAATAAAGCATTTAAAGGCACAAAAAAAGATCAGCTTGCTGTATGAAATTTGCTTCGTCAGGGTTTTAGTACATTTTCCAAGATAAATGAAGCTATTGATTAAAGCTCAGCATGCAGACTGTGTGCTCAATTCATCACACACCGCTCTGGATGCTGGTGCGGTTTCCAAAGTACATGTTAGAAAAAAAAAGGAAACTGCCACCAGCACTGATTTTTGACTATTAAAAAAAAAAAAAAAAAAAGTGTTAGTGTCAGAAACCACACAGACTTTGGTACGGAGATATATGTAGTAATGTACCAAACATCAAGATGTGGCTTTAGGCGAGTGTGAGCTCATTTATTTTGTACAATGCTACATTAGAAGATATACATAGGGCTAATTTGTTTGTTTTGCAGTTCTCGTGCAAAAGAGAAGCAAATTTCAAACACAAAGTACGTCTTAGCCGATCAGCTACTTTAAAAATATGAATTATATACTGCATGCTATTGGTTATATGAGCTACATCTAAACCAGCTATGGATTTTCTACACACCAGCGTGCTACATCTGAACATGCTGTAACGTGCAGTATTGCAGGAGCCTGCTGGCT
>NC_083461.1:7068070-7105570 GCF_030014155.1 Tachysurus vachellii
TCTCTGGCCCGTGCTCCCACCAATGAGACATGTAGCTGCACAGCATAGGCAGCACCACCTCCATCACATGGGGCATCTGAGTGTAGCGCATGCCTGACTCAGCCAGCTCCATGATCTCTTCCAGAGCTTTCTCCAAGGAAGGGACTAAGGGACACACTTCTTCCACCTGAGCTGGGAGACCACATGCTGAGAGAGAGAGAGAGAGAGAGAGAGAGAGAGAGAGAGAGAGCGAGAGAGAGGGAGAGAAAGAGAAAGAGAAAAAGAGAGAGAGAGAGAGAGAGAGAGAGAGAGGGAGAGAGAAAGAGCAGAAGAGAGAGAGAGAGAGAGAGAGAGAGGGAGAGAGAGAAAGAGAATAAGAGAGAGAGAGAGAGAGAGAGAGAGAGAGAGAGAGAGAAAAGAAAAGAAACATTATAACACGTCCTGTTATCTCTGTGGTTAAACAGCCATTGGATGCTGATGAGCAGAACGTCTCTATTCACCTGTCCTCTCTCTGGAGCCTTTAGTGTTGTAGATGGAGAAGCTGTTGTAATTGTTAAGATGAGGTTCCAGGAAGGCTACGGGGAACGCACCAGAAAATGCTGCCAGACACTCGCCCAGAGCAGGCCGCTGCCTATGTAATAAAGTGTTAATAATACACCTGTCATTTCCTTACTTATCATAACATGACTGATATTTGTCCTGTAGCATTTTAGCACAACAGGCAGGGTTATTCATGCATTCATTCATTCATTCATTCATTCATTCATTTTCTACCGCTTATCCGAACTACCTCGGGTCACGGGGAGCCTGTGCCTATCTCAGGCATCTTCGGGCATCAAGGCAGGATACACCCTGGACGGAGTGCCAACCCACCGCAGGGCACACACACACTCTCATTCACTCACACACTACGGACAATTTTCCAGAGATGCCAATCAACCTACCATGCATGTCTTTGGAATGGGGGAGGAAACCGGAGTACCCGGAGGAAACCCCCGAGGCACGGGGAGAACATGCAAACTCCACACACACAAGGCGGAGGCGGGAATCGAACCCCCAACCCTGGAGGTGTGAGGCGAAACGTGCTAACCACTAAGCCACCGTGCCCCCCCCCCCAGGCAGGGTTAACAGAAAGGAAATGTAAACTCTTGATAAAGTGAGGACTTCTTCCTTATACACTATAAAACTCTGTAAGTTCATTACCTTTCTACGTAGATACTTTTACTGGTGCCAAGTGAGTAGAGGCTGTTTAGGATCCTGTAACAGGAAACCTGGACATCATCCACTGTTTAAAAAAAAAGAAGACGTTCTTAGTGCATTTAATAAACTAGGATGTAATGACCTCATTTGTAATTCAGCCTAATGACAATATTTGGTTATTCATCTAAAAACATGTTATAAATATTACTCAGTAAATGTAACAGTCAGAGTGTTATGGTAATGTGAGAGTGGGCTGTCAGCAGGAGTTAAGTTCAGGTTCATTTATTCATGTTTGTCAGAGTATTCCCTGATGATTAATGCTGATATAAACTATTTGCAATTCTTATTTAAGCCACTATTGCAAACAGGCCCCATATCAGATACTGTATATACTGTAATATTTTGCAGAACCAGAATTGGCTTGTCCGCCTTTACCGCTTCTTATCTTAAAATGTATTCTGGCATTTTAGTTGAAGCAGCTGGAGCCAAAGAAATGAGTTACTCCCACGTTTCCTTAAGGACTCAGAGAGAAGTTTGTTGTTGGCGATGTCTGACAAATAGCCTCTTCCTGTGGAATGAGATGATTTTCCATACTTACTGACTAAATAGCTGGATTCTTCCAGCTTTAACACACCGATCACACGGCTAATCAATATGAATCGCTTGGCATGTATCAGGAATGTTTTAGAAAATGAATATAGTCCATTTCTGAGGTCTTCCAGAACTTTGAAGAAACAGGTACTGTAGATTAATCATAATCCTACATAAATGACCAATATATGCTGCTTAATTTCAAAAACAGTGCCACAGCCAACCCATCAAAAGGCCGCTAGCTTGCTACAGTAAGTAAATAAAAATATTGTCAATAGTCAGGTGTCTAGTAATTAGTAGTAATATTATAGAATTACAATAAAGCAAAACTCTTTCTAGAGATAAATGCTTTAACAATAACTACTGAAATCTAATTCTTTATTGCTTCAACAAAATAGTCTAAAAGTCAGGGTTATCCACCAAACAGAGCTGTATAGCTAATGCAGCTAAGAAGTATCAGAAGCTTGAACCTAGCTGTCCACATCCACATGAAAATATGTTCAGTGATATGTTAAAGGTATTCATGAGTCTATTATATAATGAAGTACGTGTTCCTCTTTATGCAGTAAATCAAGGTAGAAGTTACACTCACATATAAGGTCCTCTCCAAAAAGGTTTTGACCGATGTGCTCAAACAGTGAGGACAGGACGGGCAGCAGAGCCACGGTGGTGTAGTTGATGATCTGGGTGACTCCTCTGGACTGAGTTCGAGTGTGTGTGAACTGACCCTGCCGTAGATTCTCCATTGTCCTCTCCAGATCCTCGGCGGCATTATCGAAAAATGCCCGCAATGCTGCCTTTACCGACTCTAGACCCGTCTTCATAACTGTCCTACATGTGGCATGAAATTCCTGTGCTTGTAAATTTACAGTAACTTTTTAAAGCTTTGAACGTCATCAAATAAGTAGACAAATTTAGAATAAATGGCTATCCGACCGTTGAAGCAATTAAATACAGCTTTTATATGAATAGTTTGATGCTAAATATAGGATATGTATATTATTAGTCATGATTTATGTATTCATTATTAACTGAATGACCATTTTCTGTACCAGTACTTCATTTTTGATTGCTTTTGCACACATATTGATGGAAAGTCCAACTTAAGTTTTCAGTCTGCAGTTACTGGATTGGACTGACCTGGCATCTAATGTCTGCCCAAGTATGTGAAGGCAGTTCACGATAGAAGTGGCATCATTCCCTGGGAAATAAATAAAGGACAGGTGTTAGAGCGACATACATTTCTTCGGCCTGATATAAGTGTAGAATAGCAAACATCCAGTATATCATTGCTGCCGTATTTGATAAACATTGTCTGAAACCCTTAGATCCTGTGTTATGTTTGATTTCATGCTATAATTGTTCTACTATAGTTTCCGATTTCAGTTCAGAAAAATTTTTTTTACAGGATTTCCCCAAAAGCAAAACCTCCTTTAGCACTTAGGTCAGTCATAGTTCTAGTTGGACACTGAAGATCCAAAGTTTACAATGGATTTTTTTTGTAAATTTGTTGAACCAGTTACAGTAAAGAATTTGATAAAGGAAACAAGTGATAAAAACAACAATGGGCAAACAAAATGAAAATGTTTCCTGTGTAATCTGCAGCCAATAAGGGTGGCATGATGCCATTCTCTTTTACAATTTACTCAACACAAACAGAACAACTAAAGGTGTGAGCCTCGACTGATAGCATGCACTCACACACACACACACACATATCAGAAAACAAAGCCAAACAGTTAGAACAACCTTACCAAACAGAGATATCCTATGTCTCACAAGAACTCCCAGTTTGCAGAAAAGACTGAGTAAGAGGAAAAAAGTTGATGACAAAGAAAGAGGCAGAAGAAAAGAGAAACATTAGTAAACTAAAAAAGAGGTTCAAAAATACCTAAAAGCAGAGATTTTTGAAAGTGTATTACATGAGGATTAATCAGGTCTGAAGAGAGAAGATTAGCTAACAGTGTACTGATGGTATAAAGGAAACAGATTGAGAACTTGATCTCTGGTCTAGTTGCAGAAACCACAGCTTATGAATGTTAATCTTAGGATTCAAATAGATCTAATCCAATCACATATTTCGATTATCAAAAAAAAAACAACTGAGAAAATGATTATTCAGGTTTAATTTCACCTCTACTAACCTCCAGGAGTATCAGAATTATCTGGATAAGGATCACCTGGATTTCAACTTAACACAATTTCATACATTTTCTTTGCAAATGAAATTAGTAATAACTTACAAAAATAAAATATACCGATTTGGTGGAGATTTGATGTGTCTCCTTTTTCCTAACAACAGTGTGCAAGAGAGCTGACATGGACTCTGTGAGTTTGAATAAAACCTGCTTATCTGCTACAAAAGCAGCCTCGGTTATGTCATCGTTCTCGGGGTATGTTTTGTCCTTCAGAACTTGCAATAGTCCGGTTTTTAAGTGGATCGGTTTCAGTGCATCACAGCTCAGTCTCAGCATGGAAGTGCATAAAGATATCCAGATGATTCTCCACACCAGGCAGTGTTTGCAACACAACAGTTATTTTTGAACATTATATAAATCGACTTATTTTATATATTCTACTTTTATATTGGTTATTGCCAGGGGGTTCAATCTTATTCAGAAATTGTACTGTGGGTATAGGTTTGCATTCAAAACAAGCAGAAGCCACACCTCAGCAATTTGAAAGCCAATATCAACAAATTAAACAGGTGCTTTGATTGAAATGAATGAAAACCTGTACTCACACTATGCCCTTTGCGGATAATATTGGACGCCTCTGGTTTATTGCAAACAGGAGTCGGGCATTTAACCTCTTACATGATCTCCATTTGATGCAAGCATTCTTGAGTGCACTAAGATTTTTTTCTTCCTTTCTCACCTGGATAATGTATACCAACAATATCAGGAACAATAGACTCCTGATACTGGACTCAGACATGGCCACCACCAACGCACCCAATTGCATGCACACACACACACACACACACACACACACACACACACACAGAAATATGCAGATAAAGGCTACATCCACCTGGTCACCATCTCCTTCTCTTTATTGGAAGCATGGCCTCCACTGCTGATTGGACGGATGGCAGTGGACAGGAAGTAGAGCCGATGGTTCTTAAAGTACTGGTCAACCAGTGGCAGAACAACCTGTCAAAAAATTAACCATAGTGTCTGTATTATACTCTTTCTGTCTTTCAAGAGGTTTGTGTAGAAACAAGGCAAGATTTTTACTATAACATTCAACTAAAACCTAACAATAAATATACTTTGTCAATCTGGTGAAGGTACCATACAAAGAGCTATGCCATAATGGGTTATAAACCTTTACAGCAGAAAAAAGCACAACATTTAAGACTAGATTAAAAACATATAGGCAAGGTTAACCCTGGATATGCCGTAATCTTAAACCCCTCAGTGGTGTATGTGGTCAGATGTGAGATGTTATTATTACTGTACAGTAAGTGTGCAGAAAATGAGTTTAGGATAAAATTGTATTTGGAAAAAGAAGAAAGTTGCCATTGGTTGGTAAATAGAAAATGTAATGTTTTTGTAAAAAGAAACTGATAATAAGTACTGTACCTTTCCAAAGAACTTCATCTGCTGCTCGTGAGGAATTTTCTCTCCTTTTTGTCGTGTAGTAACGTCTGAGAAAGACACAAAAATACAGCAGCAAAATGAAATGAAAGGCATGTAAAAGAAAGCTTTATCTGACTGCAACATACAGACTATGCATACAGAAGAAAACTCTCTATGTGGATGAGTTGTAATATGCAGTTTTGTGTGAACCAATGCATATGTAAAAAAAATTACAGAAACGATTACAGAATCTGATGGCAAACATATCAAATAATATATCTTCGCTGTCGGGCGGAATCCTCGTATCTCCAAAACCGTTATTTTTCAGGAAATTAAAAAAACGCCGTACCTTATCTGCAGTGCACAGGGTTTAGTTCGTGTTGCAGTGGATTGTCTTGCGCTAAATTCCTGTCCTCAGACGAGCACCAGAACTAGCGGGGTCAAGATTTTTTTTTCTTTGAGCCCAGTGTTTTGAAGACATTTACCTCAGAAGACGTGTTGATTCGTTGCGACTCTTCTTGAGGAGAAATATGCCGTGAAGCTCTCCCGCGGAGTGAGGAAGAGGTGGACAGTTGAAGTGTCCAATGGAGTTATGAGATTTGTGTTCAAGCTATTTTCAAGACTTTAGATTGGTTAATAACTTGTAAAAATAACAGACCCACGTGGGGACTGACCAATAGCATCGATATGTGAAAAAATATGAAATTGACCAAATTTGGACATACGAGGTTTCCGCCCGACAGCGACGATAGGTAAAAATCTTCACTAAAATACGTACCGAATTCCAGCATGTGCTCATGAGCTTCATCCACATATGTGATGAGCTGCTGTAGAAACGTGTAAGCAAACCGTTTCTCTATAGAGGGTGTGTCCAGCTCTTGCTCCTTCATAGCCCTTAAAATGGAAGGAAAATAAAGGTGATGCTCATCATATTTTAAGATTTGCAGGATGCTAACATGGAGTCATGAAACCAACTAGCTCAACTGTGACTCATAAGAAATGCCAGCAACAAATAGTGGTTAGAATTGGTTTGAAGTCATGAGAAAACTCTAATAACAATCAAGTAACACTGAAAATCCCAAAGACATGGTAGTGAAAATTCACATTACTGCAGCTAAAGTGATAGAAAGCACTTAAATAAAGATTTCACGGCTTGTTAATTATCTACGTTCTAAGTTTCTATTCATAAAGCCTGGATAAAATCCTTCATTTACTAAATAACACATGTGTTGGTTCGCAGTTAAATGAAGCAAATGTTCATGTAACAAAGGGATCATGATCCAGACATGTACTGTAAACACGGAAAATATGGCAAATGGTGACACGGCCACACATCAGACACACTCACCGTGATACGGTGTATCCATTAATCTGAAGGAACTTGAGGATGTCTTGTGCTTTTTCTCTGTCTTTGGATTTCTCTTTGGCAGTTAGAGTGTCATAGGGAACCAGCAGTGGATGGCTTCCCCCTCCTACAAAATAAGCAAAAGGAAGTAGAAACTGTGGGATCACAGATTCCCAAATTTTGTCATTCAGACTGTAGCCAAACACTCAACAGCTCTGTATTACTGCCTGCTAGAACATTGTGAAGCCTTCATAAAACAGACTGAATATTCTACCTATACGGTCTACCTGGAGATGGCTGAACATGTAGGAAACTGCAGCTACATTGCACAGCTATTATGGGCAAACAAAACAGGTTGAGTTGCAGGATCATATATTCAATATATTCAGGGTTATTGATTTCGGATTACTGGACTAATTTAGCTTAGCTTAATGTTCATATTAGCTTAATGTTCATATTGCGTGCCTAAAGTCTGTACACAGGCTACAAGTTATGTTCACACTGTGCACAAATGTGTGAGGGCTACAATTACAATGGTTTCTTTGGTCAGAAAGAATTTGTGCTTTTGTAGAACAAAACTTTTAGTAGCAAATATTTGGTTAGAAATAAAACCATCCTATTTGTAAGAAACTATTAAGAGTAATCACCTACAATTTGACTATTGGTATTAATCCAGAGTTTGAACAGTTGTGCATCCTGAGCTAAGGCCTTTTAAAACCCTTTACCTTCATCACGTAGCAGTGAGGTCCTGCCTTTAACAAGTATTTCATTTAGGAGAGAGGAAAAGACATGTTAAGGACAATACAGTCTACTACTTAAACACTGCACACTTATGCATTTGGGTTGTTTTTCTGTCCCAAAAAAAGAAAAAAGATCTAAAGGGAGACAGGAAAAGCACAGATCTCCTCTGGGATATACCTTTGGCTTCCAGTTCATGCTTCTTCTTCTTGGCCCAAATATTATGATAGTTCTCTGCAAGCAGCTCTGCCATGGACTGCAGGTCAAAATCAAACAGTTACAGAATAAATGATACTGAGTGTAAAGTGATTTTGATGTCATTAGCATGATGTATCAGTGAACAGCTTTTCACTCACATGCAGATCCCGGGACAGGGTGACATTGCTCATGTCCACTGGGCGAGGGCTGAATCCATGAGCGCCCTCTACAGAAAGCTACAGAAAACACAAATAATCAGACTCTAATCCTAGAATTCGTTTAAACCGTTCAAACATTGTTAATATTGAACAAAGCGTTAATAAGCAAATGTGAAATGAATAGCTGTTTGGAAACTCAACCCAAACACATGGATACCACCCAGGCTAACCATCATTCCTCTCTTCCCTCCCCTGTTTATAGAGCATTAAATCTCAGTGGAATGTAAATATACAGTATAACCTCTTGCCCTTCCTAAAGATTATGAGCTTGATCAGTGTGAATAGTGATAGACTTGTCAACTGAGAAGTTGAGGCCCGAAGCTGTGGTCGATGTAAGCTGCGATTTAACCTGGCTGGTGAGGGAGATCCTGCGTGTCCGGGTGTGTAAACTGGCCGAGTCGCTCTCCCTCATCCTTTCGATGCTCCAGCCCCAAGACAACATGGTCTTCAGAGTCTCTCTGATGGGCCAACGGTACACCTCTTTATCCTGCAGGACAGACACAAAGGCAGAAAAATTAATAGTACATTGAAAAGTAATAACATTCTTTTTTTTATTTCACACAGCACTATTAAACAGCTGTTGATTGATTAGTAAATTCAGCTTAATTTCCATTTGCCAGGTAAACATTAAGATTGTGATTAATATTAAGATTTATATTTTCATTATTATATAATATTAAAGCCTGTTGAAGCTTGATGTGCTCTAATTGAACTGATTTGTCAACAATAAATGCATCTCTTTTTATATAATGTGATGTTCTTCAACCTGCAAATCCTGTGGCTCTGAAGAAACAGTGGCACTAAAGGGCCACTTCATCCCTCATGTACCTCTTGAGGTCAGTAAAACAGATAATCAAAAGAATTCAGGCTTTTACACATATGCTTTGTATAACGGGAGGCTTTACCTTGTCCGAGAGTCCCTTGTAAGCCTTTAGCAATGGATGAATTTTGGAGGCATCACACAACTGCTCACCATGAACCCAGCCATTAGCAAACTACAGAAAGACAGAGGAAAGATGGATGAATATCTCTAGTTTCATCAAGCTTTCAGAGCAGCTGGTGTTAAACATTATGCCTCATTACCTTCTCCATGGACCATTTCTCGTGTGAGTGTTCAGCGTACTTGTTGATAAAGTGATCCAGCTTCTCAGGAACATTCACACTGAGGAAACACAATAATGATTACGTTATAACTGTAGTTTCCTTTCTATAGAATCGGAAAGCTATAGTCCCTAGAATTTGAGGTATTACGTTTCAGATGACGCACATAAACATTGCATTTTAATTCCCAAAGCATCCATATTGAATCAGTAGAGCATAAGAAAGTGTCACTAACTTGCTGGTGTCAACAGGCTGAGGATTAAAGTTGCCCTCTGCATCCATGGACGACTGTTTCTCCATCATCGCCACATAGTTAGACTCCATGTAGTCTGGAGGTAGAGCGCCAGCAACAGCACTCAGACACGGTAAAGCCAGCTTAAACAGCTCAGCATCATACTTCTGCAGATACACACACTGCGTGAGCACTGTTTATCCAATAGAGCATATGCTAAAGAAAAACGGTCTTCAATTAAATGGAGTTTGTAGACAGTATTTAAACATGGTTCTCTATAATGGAAATCCAGATATAACATTTTTATTGGCTGTAACAACAAAAGGGAAAAACCTTGAGAGAATCTGGACTCAAAAGGGAACGCATTCTAGTTAATAATTCTAACGCTTAGTAGCCAGTTAAACTACAATGGAACATAACGTCGCTGTCAGACAGAATCCTCGTATCTCCAAAACCGTTATTTTTCAGGAAATTTAAAAAAACGCCGTACCTTATCTGCAGTGCACAGGGTTTAGTCCACGTTGCAGTGGATTGTCTTGCGCTAAATTCCTGTCCTCAGACGAGCACCAGAACTAGCGGGGGTCAAGATTTTTTTTTCTTTGAGCCCAGTGTTTTGAAGACATTTACCTCAGAAGACGTGTTGATTCGTTGCGACTCTTCTTGAGGAGAAATATGACGTAAAGCTCTCCCACGGAGTGAGGAAGAGGTGGACAGTTGAAGTGTCCAATGGAGTTATGAGATTTGCGCTCAAGCTATTTTCAAGACTTTAGATTGGTTAATAACTTGTAAAAATAACAGACCCACGTGGGGACTGACCAATAGCATCGATATGTGAAAAAATATGACATTGACCAAATTTGGACATACGAGGTTTCCGCCCGACAGCGACGATATTTACTTGTACACTATTGGTACCTCTGAACTGTACAGATGCCTCTGTATGTTAGAAACCATACACAAGATATTGTCTATTCTGTCAGAAACAGCCAATAAATGGCTACGGACATAACCAAAATGTTACTATTTGTGAATTTTCCTTTAAAAATCATATTTCTTTACTTATGCCTTATTATTTAAAATACAATAGTATTTAATAGTTTGGGATATGATTTATAAAAGCTCATATCGTATTGATCTAATGAGATGCTGCAGACTGTGTGAGTATTATTTTAGCTTGCACTATAAGTGACTATAATACTATAACAGGCAGCTGGAATATACGCTATAAAATTTTGTGCATCTGAGACCTTTTGATAGCTGCGGACAAGACTGCAGCATGCATGATTGATGAGCTCTTCTCCTTTGCTTTACCAAGGTCTTGTATAAATTCTAAAAATGTTCAGCTAGGCAGATATGGAGTTCAATTTGCCTGGGTGTCAGATACCTTTCTGGATAAAGCATCAAAGATTCCCCAGAAGAGTTTTCTTGTGAGGTGGAGCTCCTCGTCTGACGCTGCACCAAAGCTTCCCCACCCCCCTGACAGACAGTAGTACTTCCAGCATCGCTCGTAGTGATTGGTCAAAAGCTGGGAAACAGATGCGAGTAACAAGCTCAGCTTAAGCTATATGTGAGGTAAAACAGTACCTCTTCCTTGTCACCCATAATGAAGCCTAATGAAGCTAGGATAATCTGACCTTTAAAGGCATTTTGGTGTGTTCATTCAGCAGAGGAACATCAAACACCAGACGTCTCAGCAGATGCTGCATCATAGATGGCCTCAGTTTCCTAAGGACACGCCGATATTCATTATACATTAAACAGATATGTTTATATGAGAAAAGTGACTTGTTTCCACTCAAGTTAACTTAATAAGTACTGGTAAACTGGAATTAAACGAATCAAAACAAACACACACGCACCCACACACAGCGAGCAGGCACTCTTCGATGGCGTCTCTCTGGGCTTTGGTGAGGCAGCAGCCCTTGGACAGGCGGTACACAGTGTGGAGGAGCGAGTCGATGAGTGAGGCAAACGGCTCTGTGCCCGCGAATAGAGGTGCGCATTTTGTCAGCAAGGGTAGAACAGCAGTACACAAGTAACGGTTTAGAGCCAGCGCCATGTCTGTGGCACTCAGAGCAGCCTAAAAGTCAGACAGCAGAAGTGTATCAGAGTAAAATGGCTGTAATGGGTACAGAAGTGCAAAAGGGTGTAATATGTAAACAAGCATCTGTAGTAGCAAAGAAAATCGAACAATATTTAAGATTACATAATTACTATTAACACTATATTACTGTTTATATATTTTACTATATAACCACAGTCTTTTTATTCCTACTCTTTTCCCATTAGTCGGAATATTTTATAATTGTCAATATTTTTGTCTTATAATAGTTATTTAACAAATATTTAACAAATTGAACGCTGAACAAATCTGAACATTCCAAGTGCCTCAGCGTGCATTATTTGATGGTCATGTGACTCACTGTATCCAATGAGGCAGCAGCTCTCAGATCAGGCAGAAAGCCGACCTCCAGCAGATGGAGTAGGAAGTTCTGGTCCTCGATTCCATAAACGCGGTCTAGAAAAAGAACCATGGCTGCTTTGTGGTCTGGACAGAACCCAGCCGACATGTCTGGCTCCACCACAGAACCGTCTGTGAAAAATGGGACAAAAGGTTTTGATACCTGTGTGTGTGTGTGTGTGTGTGTGTGTGTGAGAGAGAGACTGATCTACCTTTAGCGAGTGTGGGCATGTGAAAGGGGAGGCTGATCACTCCCTCCAGGTCCTGAATGGGAATGAGAGAGCGAAGGATGGCCCGGATACGAATCGCCTCTCCTTTTCCAGCATAGATCAGCTGCACAAATAAGAGGAGATTCATTTTTCAAATCTTTAGTGTGTGTCCCATGCAGATTACTCCCAACATTACTGAATTTATCTTAATCCAACACATTAAAATCTTATTTAGTTAATGACAAGCTTTTCTTTTTTTTGTACTTTTTTGTGTATGAGCTTCAGACTCACGTGCATCTCTGGAGCACAGCGGCCCAAAAGATCTATCAGAGCGGCATAGAAGGTCATGATGGCATTACCCATGTGTATAGTGTCATCCTCCTCGTCATCCATCATATCGCTACTGTAAAGCGTACACACACATACTGTATATCCTTGTAATGAACATTTAAAAGAAAACACAAATCATGTTCACACAGGTCAGGATTTCTCAAAGACCCACATAATCTTTCGTCTCAAGTGTTATTGAACTATGCTTGTGCCCATGTGTGGGGATGAGTGAGTGTGTGATTGAGTGAAAGGGAGAGAAAAAAAGAGAGAGAGAGAGAGAGAGAGAGAGAGAGAAAGAAAGAGAGAGAGAGAGCGAGAGAGAGAAAGAGAGAGAGAGAGAGGCCCATACAGTGTCTTGCTGTCCTCTGATGTAGGTGAGGGTCCATCTCTGCTTGGATCTTCAGATATTTTAATAGCCTCCTCCATCGCTGCCAGCAACCCATTTCCACCCTCACCACGCAAGGCGGGGCCAAAACACTCTGGCCGGCGAATCAATAGGCGCACCACCACATTAGCATTCTCTTCCACACTCTCACCTACAGAAAAAGAGAATTAACAACCAGCATTCAATGTGCATGTTTTTAATCTTTTAAAAATCTTTGTGATCCTTAGATAATAATCTAAAGGTCTAGATGGACTGAATGAAATGCTTGTGATGGGACAGGCTACTTTAGTAGATCAAGCCAGAGCTTCAACCAGAGCTAAATCATTTTGAAATGAACAAGCGTTAAGGATCATGAATCGGATTTTCTTTCCTTGGTAGAGGACGTGGCCTCTGACCTGAAATTGCTGAAGCTTTGTTTAAAGAGGCAGCAGTGCAGTACATGGTATAGAAATGTCATTTAAATCGGTTTACGTACAGTATATTGAATATAAACTGTTAGTCTTAATTAATGTGACTCTCACCGTTGCAGAATACAGCGAAGCGGAGGAAGTCGAGATATCGCTCTCCCTCCACAGGGTTCCAGCCAATATCAGGATAACCCTTAGACACCAACATTAAACAGCTCTGCAGACCACAGCCTGCAAGATACTGCACCACCTGTGCACACACACACACACACACACACACACAAACGCACACGCACACACAGAGAATACAGAAAAAAAATAAACAAAAGTAACAAAACTGCGTGTGTAGTAAATCTATTAATATGTAATATAACATTTACATGTATCTCATGAACATCACGGGCAGTTATTCTAGTGAGGAGTTCAGCATTACTTTACATCAGGTACATCATAACTAAATAAAATGATTAGGAACTCAGAAAGAAGTGAAGAAATAGAGAAAGAGAAACAGAAATATTTGTTTTCTGACCTTTTCCAGGTCTGGTTCTCTGAGGGCCAGCGCCAGTTCGTTATTATCCATCACAGAAGCAGCAGCTACGTCCAGTGGTGTGGAGCCACGCATTGATGGAGACGCTGCAGAGGATACATAGGAGCTTCACTGTACATTATGTATATACAATCGAATAGATCCCATCCCAAACATACATGTACACAGACATTCATGATCAAGATGGACTTAAAGTGGGATTTTATAGGGTCTGTGTAGACTACAAAGAATGTAGTAAGGCAGTGGTCTTCACTATTTTTTTCATGTGAGCCACACATAGGACAAAGTCAATAGGAGAGGCACTTTCACCGCAAAGTATGCCAAGTTATTCTGTCTTCGAGTTGCGGATGATGCATGCTCCCCATCAGTTACCTCTTTTGTCACTGTCACATTGCTTTGTTGCTGTTCATTTTGTGCGCGGGATTGTTTGATAAGAAATCGATCCATTTTTTAGTCCGTGTGTACAGTAAACACAAGTTGTTAACTAGCATGAAACACAAACTAGCTTCTGACAGGCCGCCAAAAACTGGCTATTGCGGAACGCAGTGAGTCAGTGACGAGTCAAATAATAGATATAAATATATATTATTATCTGTAATAGAGCACATTAGTTTTTCTATGCTTCCTTGATTGTTTTAATGTTATTTAAATGAAAAATAAATTTTAACCACATGATCATATCACCGTATTATTTACTGCCATGTGAGCCGCATATTAAAGCTTGGCGAGCCGCAGGAGGCTCGCGAGCCGCGCAATGAGTAACACTGTAGTAAGGTCATTTTAAACAGTTTCAGTCCAGAGATGTTATGTTATGTCACTTATGTTATTTAGGAACCCTTATTATTTCTGTTTAAATAGTGAGCTCTACTGGGCCAGCAGATTGCACACAATTCCACGATTCCACAAACAGAACAAATGCAAGACCCCTCTGCTAACTACACACTCTTTTTTTCTTTTTATATGCATGTACTGTAATGATACACTCTGCTAGAGAAACTCATTTTGTGCACTTTTACCATCATCATTTATAACTGTGCACAGTCCATTTCCATGCTCAGTTTGTTCAGATGAGCACACGACTAGATTGCGAAAAAAGACAAATGCTACAATTAAAAAGCCATGGAATGGAATGTAAGAATAAGAAAAGCTTTCCTGGGTACAACAGTAAAGACAAGTCAAACAAGCAGAGCTGCAAATGAAGCCAAAGTCTGAAGCACCTTGACTAAGCTAAGGGATTTATCCATTAAATGGTGCTATACCTCAGTGGCGAATGGCAAATCTGGTACATAGCTGGTAAAGACATTTTTCGAGAGTCCGTTATTCAGCCATTCGCTAAAACGTTATATCATGCATCTTAAAAAGAAGATGGTGTTTGTTGTTACCGAGACCCACGCTGCTGTTCTCCAGCAAATAGCTCAGGTGATCAAACATGGCCTTCTGGTTTTGACGGCTGATCCGGCAGAAGTAACACAGAAAGCGACAGCAGTTGGCCACCATCTTAGGAAATGCGATTTCCTAGAAACCGAGGGACCAAGAATGCAGATAAAAACTGAAGAGAAGTACAGTAACAAAAAGTACAGCTACTGTATATAATGACGCTCTTAGTAAATAAAGTTCATTTGTTATTCATGTCGGTCTTTGTTACTGATTTGTTTTACAGTTATCAATCAGAAATGGTTAAAAAATATATTTAAGATATATATTTGAATATTACATCTATTCCTACTGTAAGCTAAGCAAAATAAATGCTGTATTCTTTTGTCATCTAAGTCATCTAAAGTAAATATCTACTGCTTTTAGTTTGTTCTAAATAATAGTCCAGTCCTTCTTTTCTATGCATGTTAGGCATGGTGATGATTACCTTGGACTCTCCTCCACCCAGCACATTAACCATGACCTCCATAACTGTTTCATGCATCCCCAAAGCTCTCATCAGGTTTGGGTGCTGATAGAACACCTTATTGTTCATGATGTCGCTGTAGAGAAAGGGGGAAATGAGCCATCAGTCTTTCCACTGGTGCTAATACATGAAGTAGTTTAACCCAAGAGAGTGACACGGTGTGTGCATGTGCGTGTTTGTGTTTTTATGTTGTGTTTACCTGAGGCCTCGGATCATGAGTTTTTCTTCCTCGCGGCCCATGCGGACGCTGAGCAGTGAACGGATCTGTCCAAGCGAGTCTAACAGGTTGATGGTGTCCTCCACAGAGACAGCATTGATGGTGTATGTTTTTGGCAGAGCACGCACCTGCCCGCCGATTCCATCATACTGTCTGTGTAGCAGCACAAACATGGCCCTGACTAGCTCAGGGTCCTCTATCACAGACTCCTGAGCCCAGCGAACCATCGTCTCTGAAATCAACTGCTGCAGAGTGCCTACACAGTGCAGAGAGACCACCCGTTTATTCCAACTGACTAATAAAAGCTTCAGATGATTTAGCACCCAGATAAAGCAGCAGGCCAATTATCGTCGGAGCAAATGAGAAAAATCCGATACAAGCAATTTGAGTACTTACTGGGCTTCTTGGCTTTTTTTTTCTTCGGCATGTCAGTCATTTTCTTCTTCAAGTAAGACACTTTTTCCACCAGGGACATAAGACGCCCTCTGATCGTGAAATCGCTGTCTCCTTCCCCCAGCTTATCGTCATCAATCTCTATACCTGCACACACGTGATATTATTAACATCAATAATGAATATTAACCATAATTTCTTCCTGAGGTACATCCAGCCTCAGCCAACTGATCAAAATGGGGATATCACTGATTTCTAAGCCTATTACAGCCATCATTAATATAGCAAATAAAATATTATTTGAGCTTGTAAATAAGATATATGTCTTTAGTGTAGGTTCCAATGCTTCATCAAAGTTTATATGGAAGAAAAGAGCCTTCTCTAAAAATACTGCATAAGTAGAGTGAGTTTAATGAGTGTGAGAATGTGTTTGTACCACAGTGTGTCATGAGATCTTCATGGAACTGCAGCAGCTGGTCTCGGATGTCCTCTGGACAGGGACATTCCTGCTTCTCATCCTTGAAGCTGAGCAGCATGTTAATCTGGAAAAAAAAAAAACAAAAAAAAGAATGCACACACAGCCATACACAGATACTAAATACATCCTCCAGCAGAGGCTGTTGCATTAAAAATATGCTGGACGGTAATTTTAGACAGACCTGTTCCTGAGGCGGTGAGCGGAACTCTTTGGTTTTGCGAGCAGTGAGGGCAGCAGACATGTTGAGTGCCTGCATCACCTCGTTATAGCGGAAACGTTGGTTATCCTGCAGGTTGTCTACAAAGTCATCAGAGAAGGCCACTACCGCCTCGATCCGGTGCCGGACCTGACAGTCACACAGATACTGCAGAAGGTGGCACATCTGATCAACAGAAAAACAGGGAGAATAAACCAGGTATTCAAATGAATCTGTAAAACTACATTTTCCTTAAAAAACATGTTTACATTTACTCGTTTGTCTGACCACTTTATCCAAATAATGTACAAATGAGCTGAGCAGATGAAAACGAACAACTGTGCTCAAAGGCTTAAAACGTACTAATCAGTAGCCTGGAGCCAACAGCCAAACATTTTACAGTATTTAAAAACATTTTCATTTCTTCTGAAGTCACAGATTTTCAAGAGCATCGCAGTAGCTCTACATTGACCCCTACGTTGAAAATGTTTCTTGAGATGTTTGTTTTTCTTAAATAAGGTAGGGGAAAATGACCTCCCACAACAACAAGCCACTGCCGGCAGTACAATGCAGGTCAGAAGGACAAGGCAGCTAATGCCGAATGTTGATTATCTGACAAAACCACAGAGCCAGCATTATTGTATTTATGCAGCAGGATAAATACGATAATTTGATGTGGGAAGGAAATTGCCCGCATTGACACATGGTAATAGTTCATGAGTACAGTAACAAACTACAAATAACTCCCATTCAAAGAACATCCAGGAAATAAACAAACAAACAAATAAATAATGAAGAGGTCGATAAGGAAAATAACTGACAGGTATTCATGGCTGCAGTGGTGCTACTGCTGGAGGACAACATGAAAATTGCCACAAGATACAAGGCGCATAACATACAAGTAATAATTTCTACATAGTTGCACAGGGGTTTCTGACCTGCAGTTTAACAGGTTCAGGCAGCTTCATCTGAAGCAGGCCTTCTTTAGGCACTTTCCTCTTTCCACTCTCTTCCTCCTCTCCTCCTGGGCCTCCGTCAGTCCTTCTCTCTCCGTAATCAGTTTCTCTGTCTGGACTGATGGCCCGCCCCTGTTCCCCAGAGTCCTGTGAGAATACACTGGGCTCGATGAGTTGCAGGATAGCCCTCAGGTCCCCATTGTGGAAGATGCCCATGATGAGCAATGTATAAAAGAGCTTGATAAGAGGCACAAAAAGAAACTCTGTGCTTCCCCCTACAGGGTCTCGAACATGAAGGCTGCCCTCCTGTACTGCCTCTGTGAGCATCTCCATCGTGCGGCTCTTCAGAGTCTCCAGCGGGAACTCTGGGCTGTATTGGAAACGGTCGCTCCCGCCGCTGCCATTGCCTGTGGTGACAGCACTGATGAAATTCGGAGAGGAGAAGTGCATGCGTGGTCTCAGTGAGGTGCTCAGGCCAATTCCTGGCAGGCCGTGGCGCTTCTTCTGCTCGTCAGGAAAGAGTGTGATGCTCTTGGTCTCATCAGTCATGGGCACAATGTACTCGTTGTTCATCATGAGCCGGGCTGTGGCATAGCTGCTCAGATGGATGTCGATGAGCAGCTCATAGTAGCCGGTGCGAAGCAGGCCCGCCATACTTTTGTTCTGAATAGCTGACAGCAGCTGAGACTCGTCCACATGGCTGCAGAGCGCTGCTGCCACACGGTGGTTCCCCAGAGCACACATGGCTGAGTACAGACGCAGTGTGTGGTAGTGAAACTGCAACAGCTCCCGCTGTTCTGTGAGTTCCAGGATATCCACCGACCTGTTCAATAAACAAGCAAACGCACGCACATGCACACACACACACACCAGAGCAATGAGCCAAACATTAGAGATTTTAACACATCAGTGCAGAATATACTGGCGTGTTTCTACAAAATATACTTTTAAACAATCTTTACACAATGGCAAATATTAGAGTAAGCCTATTGGAAAACTGACAGAGAGCACATGCCACTTGAGTGTGTGTGTGTGTGTGTGTGTGTGTGTGGTTTACCTGTTCTCCTCAGGTATATGCAGGGCCATGAACTGCAGCGGTTCTGTGCACTGCACCATCCAGCCGTGCCTCTCATTGACCCTGGTGACCTCTGACCTGAGGAACTGATTGGGCACTCGGCTCCAGAGCACGGGTGTGAGGAACTGGACATGCATGCGGGGTGGACACTGAGACACTGCGTTCTTCCGCTCGCTCTTAAACAGCCCGGCTGATAATGGCATCACATTCTGAACCTCAGAAACACAAACAATGAAGCAAGCACACATGCATACATGCCCAAATCAATACCTCTAATTCCTTATCATCAAACCGATCTGTTTGGTGTTAAACATTAACAAATGTTTTTAATGTCAAGTTACAGGAAGTCATGCCCTTTCTTAATCCCATCATCAAGCCAGATACTCGAGGCGATACATTCATTTTTTTTCGAGTAATAATAACCTTGTACTTCCAGCAAACCTAACACAAAAAGCATTTCCTGTTTGAGTTTAAACATATGATATTTACTCATTTAAAGTGGATTTACCGTGTTTATCTATTTTGTCTGTATGTGGATGCGTGGATGCATCTGTGTACAGGCTGGTTTTGTATTCTCACCTTGATTCGTCCCAGTTCAAATTGGAAGACGTTGGGGCTGGTGGCCTGAGCAAACACTGCAGGGAACAGTTTGGTACTCGGCTCCACCTAGACAAACACACACTCATTATCATTTTGTGACACTGAGTTGAACTCTATAGGTCTCGTTTTCCTCACGCATGTAACTACATGGGTTGTTTTTTTTTTTTTTTTACTTTTCTGTTATTCTCCCTATAGTTAAAAAATCATTTATAGCAGTTACTGTACTTTAGAAAGTACTGCTTTAGAATATAACTGAATAATACATCATGATGCATGTTATATGACAGACTCCCACATGTCACTTTATCATATACACCTACTGTACCATGCAGGTGAACTTTTTTTATTGTAGCCTATGAGACACTGGTCTCAACACCGTGATGTGAGTGACAGTGCTGTGCAAAGAATGATCCAATAATACAAATTTTTACTCATGTTCAAAGAGAAGGGAGTGATACGCACGGTACATGTGGCAGGTGGGCCAGATATGCTGGCTACTGAGTGTATTTATGTGTGTACATTATAAGCAGCAATCTCATCAACTGTACCTGGTAGTAAGTGCTGAGCTCTTTGCCATTGGCTGTGAAAGTGAGCAGGCCACTGGCAGTGTCCACCATGCAGCCGATCTCTAGTCCATTATTGTTACGGCCCTGCCCAGGGTTATTACTCTCACCGGCCCACACCATGTAGCAGTTACTGCGCTTAATGCTGCACACACACACAAACACACACACACACACAAAGGAATAGACAGTGAAAGACAGAGCTTGAGAAAGGGACAAAGCAACACCAGTTACAGGACTGCTGTAAAGCAGCAAATGTAACAATTTCACAATGAGAGAAGAAACACCACAAACATTTTACTAGAAACCTTTTTGGAAAAACAGAAAATTAAATTTTATTTTATTTGTATAGCACTTTTAACAAGGGACAGTGGCACAAAAAATATCTAATTGCCACATTTAAATGATAATTTATTAATTTAGCTAGTCAGGGTGAAGAGTGGCAAGATGCAGCCCCAAGATGACATGAAGAAGAAACCAGACTCAAATCATTTCCCTTCTATAACTGTACACTGTAAAATCAAAAAGAGCAATTGTGTAAACAGGAGCTTATTATCTTATGAGCAACTTAAGGATATGAGGACCAGAGCCCAACCTCCCAGCTTACTAAATTAGCAGTGGAAATGCTCTGCCCTTGATTATTGGCTAAACAAGCTAATTAGCCAACAGACCTAGCTTCACTGACCTCTCATGAACTTTTCCTTTCTCATCCCCGAGGGTGACTGTGACAGTCCGGATCTTGTCAAGGTGAAAGGCCGGGTCGTACTGGTGGAAGTCAGAGGTCACCCAGCCTACCCACACACTGGAAGGCTCCTGGCCTGGAAAAATCCGTACCGAGTAGTAGTACTGAACCACAGAGGGGAAAAAAAAGCACTACAACTGTCAGTATTTATAAAATCATACAATTTATTTATTACTTTGGCTCTGAATATAATAGAACATCAGTATGTACTGTATAGAACATCGGATTTAATTCAAGGGAACGTTGAGAGAGAGTTAAAAGTCATAAAATATTATGACACACACAAAAGAATCTGGTCATTCAGAAAAATGTCTTGAACAGAGTTTTAAAATATAGTAGGCTGTTTAGGTGACTACTTTAATCTAGCAACAGCATAGCAACTTCCAAAGGCATTATCAATGTGCATTTAAACACACTCTTCCTCATGACTGATATACACGCTCTTTCTTCATGGCTGATATTATTTTATCCTGTTACTTTATTGTGATCTTCTAAATAGGACAAATGACATGAATAAGTGTTGTGTCCTAAACACAGATATAAACACCCTTGAATTGAAGCCGACATGTGAATAGTAACTGTGCTGGTGAATTGTTACTTCTCACCGTGCATGTCTGCATCAGGAACTCATAATCATCTCTCTCGTCGGCCATCACCTCTTCAGACAGACGAGCTGATGAGTTACTTGTGCTGAAATCCGGTTTAGACTTTTTCAACATGAACCTGCATAACACCCACCCACAAACCAACCCACCCACCCACACACAGACACACACACACACGTTTTTCTTATACCTTTATTTTATTTAAACCACCTGCTTGGTTTTGTAACCATATCAAATCATTAAATATTATCATTACCAACAGGTATTATATTATGGACATTATGGAATATATTGTGTATATACTGTATATATTTTTTGTTTTTGCAGATTTGTCACACTTTAAAATTTCAGATCATCAAACAAATTTTAATATTAGATTTAAAACATACCTGTGGTTTATCACACCTGAGTTCGATTCCTCTAGCCACAGCCAGGCCTGATTACTGCCACAGCTGTTCACAATCAACAAATCACTTAAATAAGACCTGACTGACAAAGTGAAGTAGACCAAAAGATCCTCAAAAGCTACACATCTTACCGAGATGAGAAAGATGAGAAAGAAAGTAATTGAGATCTATCAGTCTGGAAAAGGATAGAAAGCCATTTCTAAAGCTTTGGGACTCCAGTGAACCACAGTGAGAGCCATTATCCACAAATGGCGAAAACATGGAACAGTGGTGAACCTTCTCAGGAGTGGCTGGCCAACCAAAATTACCCCAAGAGCACAGCAACGACTCATCCAAGATGTCACAAAAGACCCCACAACAACATCAAAAGAACTGCAGGCCTCACTTGCCTCAGTTAAGGTCAGTGTTCATGACTCCACCATAAGAAAGAGACTGGGAAAAATGGCCTGCATGGCAGTGTTCCAAGACGAAAACCGTTGCTGAGCAAAAAGAACATAAAGGCTCGTCTCAGATTTGCCAGAAAACATCTTTATGATCCAAGAATTTTGGGAAAATACTCTGTGGACTGACGAGACAAAAGTTGAACTTTTTGGAAAGTGTGTGTCCCATTACATCTGGCATCAAAGTAACACTGCATTACAGAAAAATAACATCATACCAGCAGTAAAATATGGTGGTGGTAGTGTGATGGTCTGGGGCTGTTTTTGCTGCTTCAGGAACTGGAAGACTTGCTGTGATAAATGGAACCATGAATTCTGCTGGATTGAAGGACAATGTGCGGGCCATCTGTTTGTGGCCTCAAGCTGAAGCGAACCTGGGTTCTGCAATGATCCAAAACACACCAGCAAGTCCACCTCTGAGTGGCTGAAGAAAAACGAAATGAAGACTTTGGAGTGGCCTAGTCAAAGTCCTGACCTGAATCCTGTTGAGATGCTGTGGCATGACCTTAAAAAGGTGGTTAATGCTCAAAAACCCTCCAATGTGGCTGAATTACAACAATTCTGCAAAGAAGAGTGGCCCAAAATCCCTCCACAGCGCTGTAACAGACTCATTGCAAGCTATCGCAAATGCTTGATTGCAGTTCTTGCTGCTAAGTGTGGCTCAACCAGTTATTAGGTTTAGGGGGCAAGCACTTTTTCACACAGGGCCATGTAGGTTTGGATTCTGTTATCCCTTAATAATAACAACCTTCATTTAAAAACTGCATGTTGTGTTTACTTGTGCTATCTTTGACTAATATTTAAATTTGTTCGATGATCTGAAACATTAAAGTGTGACAAACATGCAAAGAAATAGAAAAAATCAGGAAGGGGCCAACACTTTTTTACACCGCTGTATACATACATATATATATATATATATATGCAGAGCTCCTACACAAAATCTGATTCTACACACACATACACAACACACACATACAGACACAAACCTCTGTTTCAGTTTTGATGGTTTCTCCTGGTTGTAGTCCTTGTGGTTGTTAAACTCGTCCTTTTCTTTATCCGGGCCGTTAGAGCTCATGTGGCTGTGAGAACTCTTCATCAGCACCTCAAAGTCTGAGACTGTCTCAAAATCTTCCAGATCTTTCTTCGGAGAGAAGAAGCTGCCGTTTGCTGGTAAAGTCCCACCAGCGGGTTTAGTGAATCCCTCAGCGCACTCGATGGGCATACTCAACCGGTAAAACACAATGTCTGTGTTACTGTTCTGGGATCCAAATGACCTCTGTGTAACCTTTAGGCAAGGTGGACTCTCCACTGTGCCATCAATTCTCGTGACCTTTTGGAGATAGCAGATATACACCAGTAAACACACTCTATATTATATCCGTGGGCATACTAGTAAATGGTGTAACTAAATAAATAAACCCATCCTGTCTATATAAAATGTATGCTATATATCACGTAATAAGTTTACTAAGTAATTAAATTATATTTAATACAAATTACACGATTTTACTGACATGCTCACTAAAGCTGAGAGTAGTGAAAGCAGAGGTACTGGATCAAAGCCTTGTGAGATGCTTGTGATTAAGCTAAAAATATCTGGGTATAAAATACAGTGTGTGTGCAGACCTCAATGTGCTCGTAGCCCTGTGGTACAGGTATAAACTGAGGCAGTCTCTTGCTGAGCCACATGGTGACGTCTCGGTTCATATTGACAGCGAATGGCTCGTAGCCCTCCTGCAGGCCGCAGATGGTGAAGAACTTCAGTGTGCTCACATCTTTCCCAAAGTTCATCCGGCCTAACTGACTCACGCCCAGACTGCACACCGGGATAAAACCTGTCTCACAGCACATAGCAAAAAAAGCTATGTCACCACAGGAGATACAACAGAAACCTCGGACAGTCTCTCTCTCTCTCTCTCTCTCTCTCTCTCTCTCTCTCTCTCTCTCTAAATAAATAAATAAATATATATATATATATATATATATATAGATAGATAGATAGATAGATAGATAGATAGATAGATAGATAGATAGATAGATATATATATATATATTACACTTTTTCCTCATTTATGTTACGCTACAACCTTATTCCAAAATAGATTAAATTCATTATTTTCCTCAAAATTCTACAAACAATTCCCTATAATTACAATATGAATTTGTTGGAAATCAAAAAAAATAAAAAATCATATGCCTTTGCTCAATACTTTGTTAAAGCAAGTTTGACAGCAATTACACCCTCAAGTCTTCTTGAATATGATGCTACAAGCTTGGCACACCTATGAGGTCCAGAGAGCTCTGAAACAGGTTTTCATCAAAGATGTCTCCGTACATGTCTGCATTCATCTTTCTCTCTATCCTGACTAGTCTCCCAGTTCTTGTCACTGAAAAACTGCTACCACCACCATGCTTCACTGTAGGGATGGTATTGGTCAGGTGATGAGCATCGCCTGGGTTCCTCCAGACATGATGCCTGCTATTCGTGGCCAAAGAGTTCAATCTTTGTTTCATCAGACCAGAGAATTTTGTTTCTCATGATCTGAGAGTCCTCCAGGTGGGGACCACCAAAAACAAAACACAAAACTAGAGACTAAACTGACAGGAAGGATAAGTAGAGAAAAACTGTGTGTCACCACAACCTGTAAAACCATTCCCTTTTAGGAGGTTGTGTTGCAGTTGCCTCTCCAGTGCACCTGTTGTCACTTTCATTTGCACTAAAGCAGGTAAAACTGATTCATAATCACTTATACTGCCGAACTGCTTAGATTGATATACATGACGTTTAAGTGTTCCCTTGCTTTTTTAATCGGTATAAACACATTAATATTAATGTTATGCCATCTCATAAAATATTCCCAAGTGCTTAATCAACAGTACAACTAATTCTGATTAATAAGACTAAGATCACAGATGAATTCAGGCTTAATGCTGTTTAGTTTAGCTGTTATAATGATCGTTTATGCTAATGGCATATATTTTGTAAAGAGGCGTATTTAAAAGTTTTCACTGCATTTGAGAATCTGGGTCACAGTCAGCTATATCTAATGTTTGGGTGGTATTTTCATTCCGGCTCCAGGTCCAAATCATGTGTAAATTGTAGCAGTCGTATTCAAATGAGTTCATCACCATGGTGCTATGTGTTCAAGAAGGAAGTTCTACCTGTACAGTGATATGGATATTAATGCCTTATTTTGACTACAGAGTTTGCTGTCTATCACAGCAACCAATAGGTGGCAATACGTTCTACTTTTTGTAGGTGTGCAACAAACATAAAGAATTTCTTAAGGGAAGGGTTTTCTCTCTCTCTCTCTCTCTCTCTCTCTCTCACACACACACACACACACACACACAAAACACAATTTCTGTGACTGAGTTATAACTGATGTAGATAATAAAGACATAGTACTGTGTAGAACATATTTCCTTGTGTGCTGAGATTATCTTAGAATTCAATAAAGCATCAATATTCAAATGAACAATAAAAAAACAGTATTTTTGTCATTCTATTTCTTCAATACCTGTAAAATAACATAAATGGTGACTATATTAACCATTAATGGACCATCATGCAGCATGTCTCTGGCTTGATCAATATAAATCGATCTTTTATGCACCCCGAGAGTGTGAGTGTTTTGTTCCTTGTATTGCAGAATCAGCTTGTCTTGTGAAGATTAATGGCATCATACATATTGCTAAAATGAAAATGTAATTTAGCAGAAAAACCTAGCTGCCTCCGCCAGTAGGTTAATCCTTGGCAACACTTACACACCACAGAATTAACACAGAAGCTGTAAATAAGTCTAAAGTTGACTGTATCTCCAGATATACAGATGGACACCAGCAATCTCTCTACCAAATGCCTGCCTAACTAAAACAACCTACACATAGCATGGCACAATAAATGGTTGGATTTACCCATGATTTATTACTCACTCACTCACTCACTCATTTTCTACCGCTTATCCGAACTGCACTCATTTTCTACCGCTTATCCACACACACACACACTCATTCACTCACACAATCACACACTACGGACAATTTTTCCAGAGATGCCGATCAACCTACCATGCATGTCTTTGGACCGGGGGAGGAAACCGGAGTACCCGGAGGAAACCCCCGAGGCAAGGGGAGAACATGCAAACTCCACACACACAAAGCGGAGGCGGGAATCGAACCCCCAACCCTGGAGGTGTGAGGCGAACGTGCTAACCACTAAGCCACCGTGCCCCCCCATGATTTATTATAGCATTTTATTACATAAACCATCATTAAAGCATTTTTTGCAACATTTTGCAGACTCAGCAACAAAGCGCTTATATGGTGGCTAGATCAGGAGATGCTCTCTGTCTCTAAAACAACTGTCCAGTCTCAATTTAAATACAAAGAGCTAAATACAGCATAAAGTATTTGAGCCTAATTAGTCATAGACATATATTTATAAAATGAGTGGGTGGTATTTTCAGACACAGGATTGAAAATCCAGTGGCACAAGATAATAGATGGTATATCAAAAGAATCACAAATCTGAGCGTACACGGAAATGAGGAAATTAACTAAGAGCAAACACAGAGGATATTTAGATATCAGGAATCACACGGTACAAAGATGACTCAGCATGACTGACTATAGACAAACAACAACTCGGCAAACAATGAAGAAACAACAAGCTTAGCATACACAATACCAAAACGTTATATTAAAGGCAGGGTCTCCGATTTTTGAGAAATGCTCGGGCCGAATAATAAAAAAATCAAAAACAAAATTCAAAACAAACGTGTAGCCAATGAGCAGAAAGGGGCGGGGCTTGTCAGTATGCGGCGGAGAGAGTGTTCAGTGCATGTGTGACATTAGCAGAAAGTGGTTTTAGCATTAACATGGAGGATAAAAACAAAGAAAGAAAGCGAAGAAAGGCTTACGATAAGGTAAGAAGTAGGACCCGAAGGAGAAGGAGCGGGAAGTTGGCACATATTCACAGATTGGAGTTTCCCCAAGTCAATAACTCCTGAGCTAAGCGCTGTTACTACACAAATAACACCTCTTTTCTATCGTAGTAATGTAGATGACTCGGGAAATTCAACTTTACTTAAGACGCCGAGGCGCTTTTTTCCTTCTCGATAGGTGAGTAACGTTGGTTTTGCTTTGTTACACAGAACTAATATATGCCTTTGTCCTTTACATGATTATGCTTGTGTGTCATTTTTGCTTGTTTGTTTATCTGCAATCGTATTGTTCTTCCTTTCAGCTATGATAAAGACACATTTCTTTCCATTAGTTGCCTGGGTTACGTATGTATGTGTGGGCGGAGCTATCAATACAGGGGTGGGACCCATTTGGGTTAGGGGCGTGTTTGTTTTGGTGATTTCAAATGTCGACGTTGGCTTTCAAAAATCGGAGACCCCACCTTTAAAGACATAGAAAAGTTTGCAGTCAACAAGAAGCAGATGTTATAAAATAATGCTTAAACACTGGATAATGACAGAATGGCAGGTTGCACTGAGCTTGAATAAGACTGAATAAAAGCTACACATTTATATTTATAAATTGTTTGATATTTATTCTTACTTAGAGACCATTCATTGTAAATGCATAGCATGTGCAAAACAAGTTTTAAGTCAAACAAACCACATCAACATTGTTAAAGCTTCCAGAGGTTACCTAACATTAGCCACTTAAATCCTAATGAACTGCATAGCAGTGCCTGAAGCGTCATTTTAACCAGAAATAAACAGCTCCAAAGTTGGTTAAAATGCCTGTTTGAATGTTACTGAACTGTTATGAGTCACAGTAATGGTGCACGCTCTACACAAAACAATGTATGACCTGCATGCTCTCTCTATATATAACTATATGTGCAAAATTCTGCAAATTTATTATTTATTAGATGGTTAATTGATTACCACAAGGTGCATTGCACATTTACACAAGAAGCATCTTCTCGCAATGTATCATTACTTTCCTATTAGTCACGCTACGTTAACATGCAGGAAAGTCTGGTAAACTACTTTGTTGCAGTGGGGGATTGATTAAGCACTGGTTGTGCATGGGATGAGAACTCAGAGAGCATAAGTGGGAAATAAATGATTGGCTACACCTGTGTGTAATTAACACTACACTAAATCTGTATAGGGGGGCACGGTGGCTTAGTGGTTAGCACGTTCACCTCACACCTCCAGGGTTGGGGGTTCGATTCCCGCCTCCACCTTGTGTGTGTGGAGTTTGCATGTTCTCCCTGTGCCTCGGTGGTTTCCTCCGGGTACTCTGGTTTCCTCCCCCGGTCCAAAGACATGCATGTTAGGTTGATTGGCATCTCTGGAAAATTGTCCGTAGTGTGTGATTGCGTGAGTGAATGAGTGTGTGTGAGCCCTGTGATGGGTTGGCACTCCGTCCAGGGTGAATCCTGCCTTGATGCCCGATGACGCCTGAGATAGGCACAGGCTCCCCGTGACCCGAGGTAGTTCGGATAAGCGGTAGAAGATGAATGAATGAATGAATAAATCTGTATATATCCTTTGTCGCTCACGGTGAGCTGCTGAATGCTAGGCAGAGGAATGAACTGCTAGCACAGTTATGCTAATATAAACAATATAACCTACAACATCTAAGTGAGTCTGTGTGAATTTGATTTAATTGTGATTTCTGAGGTTGAATTATCCATGACAAAAAGCACGGTGCAAAAAGAGACGATAAACACATGACCTAAGGCTTCAACTGCAACTGTAAGCATAGCAGCAATATTTCATATAGAATCAGCACCAGTACCACCTTCCCAACCCACAGTAACATTCTCAATCACCACTGAATATATTATATGCTTATACCTGAGCAATAGACAGGTAGGTTTACGTGTTCAGCAGTAGCTCTGTGGCATCACTGCAATGTACAATTATAGCCTTCTGTTCATTAGTTCAAACCTTCACCACTGCCCCATAACTTCACACCTACTCACAGAAGAGATTTCTCTTGCATAATCCATAACCACTTACGCTACTGATTTTTTTTCACACGCACACATACATACACACACACACCAGGAAAAGTATAAAATTGCTACTAACCTTCCCAGACTTCAAAGTCCTTGAATGCAAGTTCAGATCCTGAGTCATCCAGCAGCACCTCTCCATTCAGTGTGAACATCATGGTGTGCTCATTCAAATCCACCATGCAGCCTACAACATCTCCTGGCAGCCATGAACGCCCAAAGTGCTCGTTCCCCTGATGCCACCTCTGAGCCTGGAGTACACACGCGGTTTAGACTGAGAGTTTGTACTGTAGTAACATGCACGTGACTGAATATACATTATACATTTATTTTAAGAAGGCACAGTAGCATACATTCTCTTCCATCCTTATCTGGTGCTCTCGCACACCCACCTGATCTCTCCATCTTTAGAGTTATCACTGATTCTAATGATGATGGTGATGATGATGGTAGTGAGGGCTATCCTGGGCTGTTGAAATTGCTAGCTTATTTTCCCCCTCCATAGTCCTTTCTATTTCTCTCTCATGCACATGCACAGTTGCTCTTGCTCTCTCTTTGCACCTGGGCCTATGAGTTCTGACTCACTCTGGTAAACAAGCAGGAAATAACTGCCCCAGTGTTCTCTCATACACGCAAAGTTCACTGTCATCATGAGCTTCACACGGTGCCATCAAATAAAGCTTCGAAACATGGTGAGAGACAAGTGGGCTATGAGGATATTTAAAACCTCATGAGCATCATCTAGATAACATTAGGCTTAGTAAAAGGTACAAGTTTATTGTAAACTTTAGAACCCTTTTATTAAAAAGCAATTATTCATATTACAAATCATAGTATAATCCATATAATCTACAGATTCGGTTAATGTCCTATTTGGATCCCTTTGAAGCCAAAGCATGTACTAAAGCGAATGTGAAGAGAGTGTGAATTATTTTGCTTGATTTCTCCCTTTGCTTACCTTAAATCCATCAAACACGAAGGCTTGGTCATCGGAACCCAGCTCCTGGTCTGGCAGGCAGCCTGGACGGGCCCAGCCCACCCTCATCTCACCCGCCGTCACCACCTCCAGCTCAAAGTACCACTTCCCAGTATTCACACAGTACGTCTTTTCAGCCCGGAAGATCCGGAAACGCTCTGCAGATACGTTGTTAATGTCCGCTCGAGCTGCTGGATTAGTAAGAGGAGCAAATAGGAAATTTACAATGAGGTCTAATGTTGGTTTGACAAAGCTGAAAATATTACTGTCAGTTATTTAACATTATACCACAGCACTGCTGAATGCTCAGTTTATATTCATGCACTATTCATTTCCTATAAAGGGGTGTTGTTGTTTTTTTTTTTTTTTTTTTGGAAGGAGTCTCCAGTGTTAGTGGTTTGCAACTGCCAAACTTTTTACACCTGGTCACTTCATGCGTTTTCTGTGATCAGACAGCTATCCGATGGTAAAAAGACCAGGTCTAAATGCCCTCCGAAACGTTTTCGAGACGGATATAAATCCGATCGTTCAAACCACTTCAGGAGGTGGTCTGGGTTCAGGAGGTGGTCTGGGACGCATTTCAGATGAAACTGGACAGGTGTAAATGAATGTGGTTGTTCAAGCCACATACGTCAGCGCTATACTCCTCCCAAACGGAAGTACGTCACTCACAAGTGACTACGAGTCATGCAACGCTGTTAAGTAAACGCTGTTTTTTGTAGCATAACCGTCGTAACAAGTTTTTTCGTCTCCTTTTTGATTGCATTCTGAAAACCGCATACACCAAAGCGTGTTCCATTTCAATTACCCCGGAAATGAGGTAAAATATATTTTGGGCGGGAGTAGAAAGATCGGATTGATATCCGATTCGCCGAGACGCATTTATGTGGCCTAATGTAAATGGAACAGTTTTAACAAATCAGATAGCTATCGGATCAGAGACAACACATGAAGTGACCAGGTGTAAAAAGGCCCTTTTGTTCTTAACCATTCTGTTTTTATGATGCAGACAATCTATTAAGCATTTCACTACATGATGTACTGAATATGGTTGTGCAGGTAACAAAGTTTAAATCTGAGCTACTGTTGTAATGGTTTTTACCCTAGGAAGAAAATCAATTTTAGGTGGAGAACCAAGACAAGTAGAGTGATGCACACAGTATATTATACTTATATTTATATTATAATAAATATAAGCAGGGGGCACGGTGGCTTAGTGGTTAGCACGTTCGCCTCACACCTCCAGGGTTGGGGGTTCGATTCCCGCCTCCACCTTGTGTGTGTGGAGTTTGCATGTTCTCCCCGTGCCTCGGGGGTTTCGTCCGAGTACTCCGGTTTCCTCCCCGGTCCAAAGACATGCATGGTAGGTTGATTGGCATCTCTGGAAAATTGTCCGTAGTGTGTGATTGTGTGAGTGAATGAGAGTGTGTGTGTGTGCCCTGTGATGTGTTGTCACTCCATCCAGGGTGTATCCTGCCTTGATGTCCGATGACCCCTGAGATAGGCACAGGCTCCCCGTGACCCGAGGTAGTTTGGATAAGCGGTAGAAAATGAGTGAGTGAGTGAGTGAGTGAGTAAATATAAGCACTCTGGGAACACAGCTCAACCAATCAAATTAGTGGACCCTTGTGCTGTTATACAAAAAGCCGTAGATACTGACAGTGAATCCTTCAAATCAGGTCACGTCACCTCCATGTTGTTAATTATTTTCTTATAACTGCATGCCCCCAAGTGTTTTATTTATGCTAAGATGAATGAAATGAATAGCCTTCTGCTATTTCTGCATGGCTGTTCATTCTTTAAAGGCCTAAATGTGTAGCCATTACTGATTGCCAGAGTAACTGAATCTCTTATCTTCCATCAGCAGCAGAATGAAATCTGAGAGAAAAACTATTTAAGGTTTAGCCATTCTAATCACAGAGAAGCAACAGGATCTGTAGTCCAGGATTCAAACACATCATCATTGACACTGTCTGGCTGCATGTGTCTTGAAGGGAATATGTGTTAGATGTCACTCTCTCAGATCAGTAACCTTTGTACAACAAAGTAGATTTATAGCTAGCACACATGATCCCGACCCTTGTCTTGGGGAGCCTGTTACCTGTGTACACTTTAGTGCTTCCCTGCTCCCAACACACCTGATTCCACTAATCAGGTAATAAACAGAGTTTACATGGGTGCAATAGACCAGGGAAAGCACTAAAATGTGCAGGACTCTGCGAGTTGGGAACTGGTGATATAGCTGGTGGGAAATGGAAATGACTGAATAGGGAGAATAGTGAGGGGAAATCAGAAAAGAGCCTGAAATTCTTCATTATTTTAGATAATCAAAGAAATGAATTAGTGTTACATATTGAAGTTAAAAAAAACTTACAAAAACAAGCAGATACTGAAAACAGCTGTATTATTGGACAGGAGAGCATCACCAGGGAGGATACCCATTGTCTAGAGACATATAGGTGTCACATTTCAGGCGGTTATTGATTTCTAAGAAAGCTGCAGCAAAAGAAGGTAAAGACGAATGAGGGAAAAATCCAGACTCCCTCTGGAGCCTTGAGTGCTCCCGGAAATACACACCGTGAGGGGATTGACAGCCTTGATCATGTTGCAGTTCCCTTCCTCCTTCCAGCTACCACTTAGTCACAACAGCATACCCACCTGCATATTCTAGTCACCGTTTTTCTTTAGCTTTTTATATTACCTGTACATACAGTATAGTCCTTATGAGTTCAGTTCTACAATTGAGCATGTAATCAATTTAAAATAAATTCATATTAAATCGTCTTTGCTGAACATTATGAAGTCATTGTTTTATCTGAAAATCAAATGGGATGATATTGTACTATTTATGAAGTACTATATAGTACTATAGACATATAGACTTGTTTTCACCTTGCAAACAAATCACCTTGTATACAAAGAAAATAAGCAGAGCCTTGAGTAAATATGTAGACTTTTCTAACTCTACGCCAACTACCTTATTTAATGACAGCTACCATCCAGAGTGGGTTAAGAGTAACGTGTGCGTCCTCTGAGACAACAGGATAAATCTTTCCTTGCAAACTGCTGCTCATTCTGCATCACCAGGCAGTGTAACACACTCAGAGAAAAACACTACCTGCTCCATTCCACATGCTGTATATGAGCTCACAGACACCCATGATTGGCTAGTGTGTGACTGGCACACTGTGTGAGAAAGTACGCAATATTTCCTACCCAAAAGGCACAGAAAATGTTTCTCACTCCAATGGGCCTTCATTTTGATCTATATTTCAGGGTAATATAGGGTATATTGCAAGGAGAAATGGCTACTTTCAATCAGCTGAAAATAAGGTGGATACCATGGTCTTGGTCGGGAGCCTCCAAGTTGTATCCGTAACCTAGTAAAGTGCGCACAGCCTCTCGCAGACTGTCCTTGTTTGATTTCTTGGTTCTTTCGTCCAGAAGAGCATAAGGCACCAGCCGTGGGTTCCTCTTGTTCTTCACATCCTATAACAAGTGCCAGAGATAAAGACAGAAAAAGGGAACAGTATTACCGCATGAATAAAGGATGCAGCAAATAAGTTTTCCTCAGGAGGATGATGATGATGCAAATGCTGACATTAAAGAAATAATATTGCCAAAAGATATAGGGAGTTGCTGTTGTTTGTCCCTTCTATACTGAATGTCATATTTCTGACTGAAATCATGTCATATTTCTGTCCGAAACATCTATTATTTAGTAAATAATTATCTATTAAAATATATGCGTAAGTGGAAAAATGTGCTATTATATATAATACTATTTCCAACTATGTTGTAGACATAAACCCTCAATATGAGTCAAATTATTATATTGCATCTAAATGTCAAGGTTCAGCGTGTTACGATATGGCTTACATTGAGCTGTACAATCTGTTTTGTCAGAGCGTCCTAGTCATGAGTCTGTGCAGCAGAAGACAATTGTGCTGTCAGATGATGCTGAGTGTCAGGATCGTTTTAGAAATGTAGCAGTGCAGATCCCTTAATGCCTTTCCATGAATAACTTTGACAACAGTAATGGCACCCAGACGCCGAGTCATCACTCCTCAGCTTCTCTCTTTTGTCTCTTTCTATATCACTGCACTTTGTCCTGCACTAAGGAAAATCGCTAGGTGATGCTAATTGTTCAATCATACGAGTAGCTCTGTTATCGGAATCTGTTTCCGCGTCTCTCTTTGTGATCATCTCTTACTCTGTCTGTCAAACAGCAAGGAAACCCCTTCCCTCATACACACACACACACACACCTGCTGGATGCCGTAGGTCCACCCTTGGCGAATGCGGTCTCTGGCCCACACGTTGTGAGCGTTCTCAGCCAGTCTGTCCACCATGGCCTCCTGTGTAGAGGCCAGTTTGATGTGGCTCAGATCCATAGGTGCAGGTTTGTAGCCACTGGACAGCATGTATCTTTATTAAAACACACACACACACACACACACTCTTCAGACACATATAGGACATCTGGCACAAGTAATAATGCGGCTGTAAAAAGAAGAATGAACTTCTGAACTGAATCAAGCCATTAATATACAACCACCAGCACCTTTACTGTATACCCTTTACATTCAATGCCCCTAAAGCAAAACAAAATGGATAGATCTATCCTGGAGATACAGAGGTAGTTTGAGTCAAGCGTGTGATTTAAGAATTTTGTTTCAATTTTATTAAACTTGAACCTACATTCCCTTACATGTTATCTACATTAACCGCACATATACAACACCAAACTGAAGAAGCACATTTCTGACACTGAACATGCTTTGGCAGCTTGCACAGAACAGTCTATCTGTTACCATATGGGGCTTTAAGGTAAGATGATGGCTGTAATTTTTTATATATACAATATATATATTAAAATACATTACTAGATCCTTTTGTCTCAAATTTGCACAAAGTCAGTCAAGGTCAAGACACTCACTTAGCCGAGAGCTTGAGACGTTTGACTTTCTCCATGGCTCGTTCATCTGCCATTCCGACATGGCAACCCAACGCCAACAGAGTCCTGCAGGAGCAAGTCACATAAAGCACACAGCACACCATTATATTCAGCTTCTACTCCACAACAGTGACAAACACCTCTGTACAGCTATGATGATATTGATTGATCTTTTGACAAATTACGCCATGATATGAAATTTTATTTTTGTGATGTTTTTAGAAATTTTAATTTTTCATTTATAACACAACGACTAGAAGAAATTAATGTTTGTGCTTTGAAATGTTTTTTTTTTTCCCAAATGGTAATTTTCTTTCAATAAAAACGCTGCACTGTATAATGGGTAAACAGCAAAAAGTTTTTGCTCCTGAGTGAATGTATGTAATGATCTGAATCGTACGGCCTCTAGTGCGTATTTGAGTCATCGTGATGGAGAAGAGTGACTCTGAGAGTGGAGTGTGTCACTCCAGCTTAGCGCTGCACTGTTCGACACTCATTACAGCGTACAACATTTAATTAAGAGCGGAGCTAAGAGGCATCAGACTGCTATGGAGAAACAAATTCGCACACACAAAAAAACAACAACAACAACAAAAAGTTGATTCTCACACATTGGTGCATATATTCATGCACACACACTCGCACACACATAAACATAACATTGCCTCAATGAAGGAGTAATGAACTCCAGATGGAGCTGAGGAGAGAATAAAGAAGGAAGGAAGGAAGGAAGGAAGGAAGGAGAGTGAGAAAGCTAAATTCCTCCTTTCTCTGACATGGCGTGGGGCGATTGCTGAACTTCATGCAGCGATGCAGACATGAAACACAGCAAGAGATTTCTTCACATTCCCATGTAGTCAGTGTATAAAATTCCGAACAGGCTTTTTATCACTTAACCCTGGAATTTTGACCCCTGGTCCAAACACCTGAATCAACAGCAGATTTGATTTTGAGGAGGGACTTTCATCATCACAGGTTTGTTTAAACTCAGACAAATTCCTTATATCCTTTTCAAATGAGAGAGTATGGCACTTTTACAGCACTAATTGTTTTTGTCTCACTCTATCCTACATGAAAATACAGTAAAAATGTTTAACGATAATACACATACAGTACTGAACAGCCAAAGTCTTACAAGGAATCAACAATAAATGAAACAAAACCGATATCTGAAGTGACATCTATTTGCTTTTTCCAACGGTATCAATAGTTTCAGGTGCATTTTGTTCAGTTTTCTAAAGTAATTATCTGGTACCTTTTTCTAAGCATTTTGGAGAGTGCAAAGTATTCTACAACTCTATTCAATCTGGATCAGTTAATCAGAAGGATGCAAGTAATCTTTTATATATATATATATATATATATATATATATATATATATATATATATATATATATATATATATATATATATATATATATATATATATAATTCAATGTTTTTCTAACCTCACTGATAAAACTCTTTAGCACCTGGACATCCAAATGAAATGACCACAGAGGGCTGAGCTATTTGCATCACACATTCATACTGTATAACAATGTCCCAACTGCAAGTTGTATACTGTGTATAACTTTCTACGTGACAAATCAAAATCTTGAATCTTAGCTTTTATTTCAGGGATATTTAGCATAGCCAATGTTTTTTGGTAAAAAACAAAAAAAACAAAAAAAAAAGAAGGAAAAAACAGATAACCCAAAGCAAAATTATGAGGACGTCCTTAGCTCTGTGTTGTTTTATTGACTTGAGGAAAAGGAGGAATAACATGTGACTCTCTTGAGAGACAGTAACATCTGCTACATACCAGATATGTCTTTACCTGCGCATTAAAAAAAGACTTGCTCCACCCTTGAGCATGTAATGTTTACTTGTTCTTGCTAATTTAGCAATTAGCCTAACACCAAACGTGTGCTAATCCTAGATTAAACGAATAAATAAATAGTGCGTTTGCCTCATTTAAATGGAAGACCTCTAAATGTAGTGTGTGAGAATGTGTACCTGGCTGAAGTCTACATGTGTGGGTGTGAACACAGCCCAGGAGAGAGTGTGTGTAGGACTAGTGTGAAAGTGCAGAGTATGTAGGAGTGTGTACCTGCCTCGTGTCCTCAGGTGTTGCTGAGAAGGTTGCTCACTATTTCAGTGGCTGAATGTGTCTGCGAATGTATTTAGCTTTGCATTTTTGACTTGATCAAGCTTCTTTTCAGAAAATAAAACAAAAAGAAATTAAAAAAATAGAATAAATATGCATATTTGTTGTTGTTTTTTTAAATATGTAATAAAGTATTTTTTATTTACATGATTTATATTAAATTCATCTTTTCTTGAGACCAGAGTTCAGAGTACTGAAAGCCTTTGCAACTTTGTTATTCATTTTATTGATACCTAAAATTCAGAAAATCCTAATTATTCTGTCATTTGTTACAGTAGCTTGTGATTAAACGGCTCCGCTATTTATTACTGCGCTAATTAATTTACACGTACT
>NC_083461.1:7110570-7123070 GCF_030014155.1 Tachysurus vachellii
ACCTATATGTGTTATATAACATTTCAGCCGCATAATAAATACTTACTTGACTCCAGCAGAGAAGCTGACTACGGGAAAGAAAAGGCCGTCTGTGTTGAAGTTCTCAAACATGCCCTGAACTGGCTGCCCGTTGATGCGGAACGAGATGCTGGGAGCGCTGAGATCCAGACAACAGCTCACCACATCGTCAGCACAGAGTAGGTGCTGATTGGGGGAGCTGACTGTCCGAGCAATGCAGCCTGCACATTAGCAAACACACATCAACAATCGCACGTGCAAAAAAAAAAAATCTATTTGTCCTTATTTAGAAAGTAAGTGTGACTTTATCCCCACCTGACCACAGGTGTAGGCCATCAAAACCATAAGAGTAAAGGTCGTCTCCGACTCCATTGCCCCCCCAGCCCTCGCCCCCTCCTGGATAAGGCGAGTACCCGGGTGTAGATGCCCATCCTATCCTCAAATGAGTTGCCTCTGCTGTCACAAACGGCTCCACATTGTCCACAATCAGCTCATAATACCATTTCTTGTACTGCGCTGAGCCTTCATTCACCCCCAGGAAGATGTTTGGCCTCATGCTGTGGGAAAAAATGAACAATCCACAAATGGCTCCTACACAACCATCTCTACAGGAAATATGTGCTGCTATATACGCCATGTCACTAAAAGTATTTGTAGTGCATTTCCCAAAATGTTCCCCACAAAGTTGGAAAGATAGGATTGTTTAGAATGTCTATTCGCTATAGCATTACAATTTCCCTACAGCAACACCGAGTGCACCCCAGAACCAATCACCTGACATGAGAGCTTGACCTCACTAATGCTCTTATCTATGAATCGAGTAATTCCGCCAAGCCACGGTCCAAAATCTAGTGCAAATATCTTCTAGAAGAATGGAGGTTGTTATAGCAGCAAATGGGAGTCTAACGCTGTCTTAATGTCAAGTGTCCGCTTTGAAGTCTCAGATACCTAATTTGTATTTAACTCGACCTTCACAAAGAGTCTTTCTTCACTTCTGCTTACTACAATTTAATTACCATAGTGGTAAAAGGTGTGTGTGTGTGTGTGTGTGTGTGTGTGTGTGTGATGATGCTTGTAAAACTAAATGCACCTGCTCACGTAGTTGACCAAGCGCGTCTGCAGTAACAAGTCTCTCCCCGGGAGCAGATTATCACAGATGAGGTGTTGGTTGGAGCGAACTGCCACCCCGTGACACACACACAGAGAACACAGCACATCCAGAACCTAAGACAAGCACAGTAGAGGGAACATCTTACATGCATTTAACACACTTCTATAGACATTAACGGTGCATGCAGATTTACTGAAAGACTCATTATTCAGTTCAGCATTTAGAAGCAAATCAGTAACTGCAGGCATGTTCATGATACGTTCATGTTCACTTTCTTTAAGCCTGTTTGTTATGTTAGACACTGTTAATAAAGGTAGCAGGTACTACATGCACACAAAAGACCATTTTTCCTAGATCAGGAAGATTTCCAAATATTACTATCCTAGCAAATCAAACAGCTGCACTCAGGAAGAGGACGGTTTAATCACTTCACTGTTCGCTGCGTGATGGGTAATTTACTGCAGCGAATAATCCATCATGCATAATGATGAAGTCATAGCAACTGGATTTTATGAGACTAGTGTGTAACTGATAGCCAACATGAGTGGACAACAGTCTCAGACATACACAGTAAGATAAATGAAATCAAAGTTGTCACACAAACACTAGCTGAGACTGACACTGAGCTAGGAATGAAAAGAAGGAACATTGCCTCAGACCTTGTGGTTGCGTCCATGCTTATCCAGCAGTGAGATGATGGACTTGATATGTCCTTCTTTGATTATGTTTAGGGCTTCAGGACTCTCCACCAGTACACAGTGCAACACCTCCAGGATCCCTGCAGTGCAAAGATTACGTTTAATCCAGAAACTAAAGCAGTTTGTTAATGACTGATGAAAATCAACCGTGTATTGTATACTTTCCAAAGTGAGTGTGAACTGAAAGTGCTTTTTACACTTTGAGGCTGTAATTGTGCATAGCTGTTTGTGATGGCAGTGTGTTGTGGTCCTTGGTAGTCATATTTATAGGCTGTGTTCTAGGAACTGGATTTCCGACACGGACATGACAAGATACTCCAGAAGTTAAGGGAAGGTAGTGAAATACCAATAACATGTTTAACCTTATTTCACATTAGGTGTTAAACTTCCTCAACCACCAGCACATGTTCCATGTCTAACTTAATTGTCAATGGCTGCAAGGCAAGCAGAATGGATTCATTAAAAAAATAAAAAAGCATGGACAACTAGCAGTTTGCTGTCCATCACAATTAAGTGCTTCCAAAAACATTAGAAGAAGTTCGAGATCTTATATGATTGCTAAGTGCATTTTCAGATTGCAGCTTGGGGTAGCAAAGTGCCAGAAGAAATGGAAATAAAATATATTTTTCATGGGAACCAGACCAGCCAACCCTGAAAAGGAACAAGGTGGGGAGTATGGTGTGATGTTGTCCAGAATTCCAGTTTTGAGTTCATAGAATTAATGTAAATATACTGTATTTATGTTGACATCAGGATGTCACAAAAGAATTTGTTGACATTCTCCATTTACCTTTAATCTTTCAATCTTTCAGAAAAATCAAAACGAAACCACAGATTTTTAACGTAAACTAAGTTGGGGTTGGGGGTTTGCAGTGTTTCAGTTAATATCGGAAAACATGTCAACTGTTGAATTTCTGTGTCCTATTGCAATTCAGCGAGGTGGCGTGTTGCAAGGTAATTTTATTCGCATTTGGTCTAAATGCTCTTTTACGCATGTGGGTTGCTGTTGGGACAAAAACGCTTCATTTTCACGTCAAGCTGCAGAATGACAGCACAGAGCAGGAGAGCTATACATAGCCTCGCTGCACAATGCTAAATGATCCATACATGGATCTCACACACATCAGAAACCTCCTTAGGCATCTGCAAGAGGATTCATGTATATATAAAGAGAAATATTCAACATATAGTGCTCCAGAGAAAATGATCATATAATATCGTTTAAGCTAGAAATACACTGTACAGTTTGGCCCTTTGTTTTTAAAGATGCTGCATTGTTTAACTGAAATAAACATTTGGACTCCAGTCAGTTAAAACAGTTAAAACTCCAGTCCTGCTGATTCATGCACCTTTATATTTCCTACACATGGTGTGGCACAAATTACTAAAGACGCATGCTTGTTTCTCTGCATTTTTCGAGGATATGCCCTTATGGTTTTGTAAGGTAATAATGTCATGTTGAAAAGCCAGAGAGTGTCTACAGTGCTGCTTTACATATAGCTTGAACACCATCACCAATACCAACATGATTAGACTGATTATTTTCAACAGTGTAAGTATTGAAATTACAGGCTTTGGTGAGCTATTAAATGTGTAGAGACCAAAAATAGATTTTATAAAATGAAATGTGTTTTAAAACCTAACCATCTTGGCAGACATATCAACATACTCGTAATCAGCATCAATTCAGCACCATGAACAGCTCCGCCACAAACCAAGCTCCGCCATTTATCACGTGTATGGGAATGTGTTATGCGCAACTTTAGATTAAACAAACTCCATTCAATACAATGCAGATACATACAGAAAAAAACACATACACATAGAGATGTTCTACATTCTTCCTTTCAATGCACTCAAGCAAACAGGCATAAAAATTTATACTGTGTATTTGCACTCTCTTTATTTTGCTGTGTGGTGTTCTTAGCGGTTTAGAGTTTAGAGTTTTAATGGGTTTCAAAAGTCTAATGTGTGCCCTTGCAATGCTTACTTAGAACTGTTACAGATCAATAATGTCTAATAATATGTATCATGTGTTATTATTCTCTCTCTTTTCTGTACCTGTCTTATCAATGCTATCCTTCTCCATTGTTTCAAGGTTTTATGCACTTAGTTCGCTGTTGTTTCTTTGATTTGCTGTGACGCCTTATTTTCCAAATTCAACTTTTGTTGTTATTGTCCTTCTCCAGTTTACTTCACCACCACAGATGTTAACTAAAATCGAACAACAGCTTGCAGCCTCTATAATATTTGTAAACAAACTAGTCAAATACCTCAAAATGTGGTTTAGCTAACTGCTAGCATCATGGTGGTCAAATTTCGCATTGTTCAGTTTTCCATAGAAAATCTGTCTTAATAGAATCTCAAACTGGCTTTTCTCCTACATGTCTACCTCTTGCTCCTAAATCTCCACAAACATGTTGATCTTCCTCCTCCCACAGTCATCAGTAAATCAAACTGCGACAGCACAGAGCAGGCACTAAATCCTCACTATAAATCTGTGATAAGAAAAAGGAGCGGTTTTTCATCTCTCTCCATCTCTGAGACACTCCAGCTTCATCTCATCCCACGTTTATCTGCACCCAAGCAGATATTCATCAGCATTCATGTCTTTCACTCTGCGAGTCTGTGAGTCACTGAGAAGCCTCTGGAGAGACTGATCAGCAGCTTCATTCATTCGTCACAGAACAGTCTGGCCAAAAATGAAAAATAATCAAATATGTCTTGGCCTATCACCCAAATCTGAGAGGTGTACATCTGTTTTTTTTCTCCTTATGAAGAACCTATCAGAGAATGTAGCTGAATACTTTTCTTAAAAAAAAAATAAACAATAATAATAATAAAAAGATTTCATGGATATATATTATATTGCATTAGACATAAACAGTGCTTGACGCTGTGGTTTTAATATGACATCTTTTCCAGTAAAATATGACGGATTGGGAATTGTGTATAGGCAAAATTTACGGGCTGTGCGTTGGCAAATGGGGTACATTTACGCTGACACATGTGGATGAAGACAGCACATTGATGAAATACTACATTAAAGACTTTAACGCCAACCTGTGTGTATCCGCTTGAATGGTGGGTCATTTTTACTGCATACCTGATGAGGCCTCCAGTCTCTCTAAACGACTTATTAGCCAATCCAGCGAGCTGGAAAACTGAGCACAGTTCTTCCTGTTACCCCTGATCAGAGCAGCTAGAGAAAGAGAATGAGAGGAAGAGAGAATTTTATTGAAAACTCAGGTTCTTTACTCTTTAATAATTGATGAAGAATAATTGTTAGAAGGACCCTGATGATGATACTCTGGATAAGACAATAGACTTTGGAGCTGTATTGTCACTCGATGTGATAGACATTTTGAAATCTCAACAACCATTTTGTGGTTACTCTGCACCTTCAGCTACGCAGAATGAAAAAAAAAATGCCTAGCATTCACTGTATTTTTCATCAGTTAGATTTTTAGACCCAGTGTTAATCTTACACTATATAAATTTGACATTGTGCACATAATCTTATAGTTTTGGTCATAGTTGAATATGTTGGATTAAAGAGACAAAGGACTTTTACCCAGGAGCTCATAGAGAGAGTTGAGGATGGATTTCCAGGCCTCTCCTGCCTCCCGTCCTGCCACATCAGCGAAATGAGCTGCACTGCTATACACATGCAATCGGTCGATACACTCCAGGACCAAGTTTATCATTCCCTGTAGGAAACACACACACACACACACACAACATTTTACACTGTTTAATAATAGAGTTAGATTCAGTCAATCTGAACTCAAATGCAAGATGTTTTAGCAAGAATGTGTGTACAGTAAAAGTGAGTCTTAATATTTGCACTGTGGTCGTGTTACTGGTCATTTGGAGCACAACCACAAAAAGACAAAAAGACAGAGAAAGAGAGAAATGGCCTTTTGTATCAGGGGGCCTTTAACACTGATGAATGCTTGAAGCAGATAAGAATGGAGAACTAAATGGAGGGGAATGACAGACAGAAAACTTGATCACACACACACACACACACACACACACACACACACACACACAAGCAAGTACAAGTGCCTGCAAATGACTCTGAAAGTTCCATAGCAGCATAATTGCACCAAACTGCTTCATCCTTTATTTTCATGATTATAACACAAGCACAAATATAAAGGTCCAAGTCATGCTTGCTTTCTGTTAGATATCTCATAGTAACTCATATTTTTTAAGTAGATATTGTAGTAGAATTGCATATCCTATAATTCATATATTACAGACAAAATAAGTGGCTTTTGGAGAAAAGTCACACAATCATGTTAATAAATTTACATGAGAATAAAAATTGTGTAACCTTAAAAAGGCAAAAAAAAAAATACTAAGACCATCATGTCAATAGATTTCAGACTTTAGAGGTTACAAACCTAATTCAAAGTTTTAGTATACAATTACTTAAAACAAATGAATCAACAGTCACAGAACATCGGTGATTCTAATAAATGCAATCAAATCAAATCAGATTTTATTTGTCACATACACATACATACAGAGTACGAAATGCGGTGAAATGCTTTTTACATCTGTCCGGTATTCAAACATAAAAAAAAAAAAAAATGAAAGTAAATGGAAATGGAGCATTATTTGACTATGAAAAGGCATCCTGTAAGCTCTAACAAATTTACAGACCTCCTCCTGAAAGAGGTTCTGTCTGTTCTTCAGTGCTCGGAGTCGATTCTGCTTGTCCTCATGTTCTAAGTGCTCATCGGGGGGCTGGAAGTAGCCAATCAGATCCTGCAGACTCAGGCTGACCGACTCTATTGGCAGATCAAGCATAGAGGTTTTTCCCTTTTTACTAAGGGTGTCCAAACCCCTAAAGGAACAGAGAGCGAGGGGGAGAAATAGACAGAGAAAGAGAGAGAGTGTGATAGAGAGAGAGAGAGAGAGAGAGAGAGAGAGAGAGAGAGAGAGAGAGAGAGAGAGAGAGAGAGAGAGAGAGAAGCATCTTAGTCAAGATATGACACTTAGAAACACACAAAACACAGCTCATGCTAATGCCCTCACTGTGCCTTCACTGTCCTGAAATTCTTTGTAATGAGCTCTCATGGGCTTTTAAGCTGACTGTCACCTCTAGTGTTAGTTTTATAGCAATGTTAGCTGCACTGGACTTAGCAAGCATTACATATCTCTGAAGGTGTTTATTCAAAGGTAATATATTAGGTAAAAATATCTCTTCCAAAAACTTCAGATTGCATTTACACACCTATCCCTGAGCAACATGTTAATTCTGTGCAGAACTCTATGCCTTTTTGAACTACTGTATCTCTTAGAGTGAAGGGGTGTTAAGAAGTGTCTATAAAACCACAGACAGACGACCAGTGTAAACACAGACAAGCAGGCGATCACAGCCCAGAGTTTTGCAAATGGGCTTTTTCAGCCTCATAATACACTGTTTTTAATTTGGTTGGACATTTTTATTAGGTTCATTTATATGAGTAAGAAATAAAAGAGAAATATCTAGGATTTACATAGAGACAGATACTCTGCATCTAATTTTTATACATTGAGGCACTGAAGCAATTGTGATCATAAGCAATTAGGCATTAGCAACAGAAATAGTGTGGACGTGGGAACAGGTGAGTACAACTGTAAATTACCTAATAAAGCGGTTGAACAGGAAGACTGTGCTGCGGATGACTCTGGCAGTGCGAGACTCCTCGTGTTGGGAGCGTGAGAGGGTCAAACCATCATCCATGTGACCCTCATGGTGCATAATAGCCTAATCACACAACAAACATCTTGTGAGCTCTACACACACACACATAGCCCAGGCAGTTAACCTATAGATACCTATGCATAAATGTTCTCTTTTCCTCATACACACACACTGTCTCTCTCTTTCTCACAAGATTTGTGCAGCTGTTTGTTTGTATTTATCCCACGTTCCACAGGAGTAATGATTGTGAGAATTTTACATATTTTTAACAAGCCACTTATTCTTAATCAGCTTAGGATCCTCGTATATGGATGGAAATCATTGAGTTAATCTAATAGTGTCAGTAAAGGCACATCCGTCCTTAATGTTTTTTGACTTTGTAAAGCTCTAAAAGACATACAATTAATTTTAATACTGAAATATAAGCTATGAAGTTAATGATATTCTGTCTAGGTTTATTTGATGCAGGAAGTCTATTTTCTGTAAGCACTCATATACTTGAGAGTTCATTAAAAGAAAAGCAAGTAAACAATTATAATAGAAATACAGCTAGGTATTAATAATATTTTAAATACTCTAACAACAAATATTTTAAAACGACTGAACTGCCACATTTATATCCATACAAGAGATTAAGTCATAATAAATAGAGAATTATGCTGATCATTTTAACTATCCATATTGTACCGATTTATATAAAATGCTGTTTTTTGGGGTTCATGGTAAACAGGTAAAGATTTTCAATGCAGATTTATGCACCAATCGTTTGAGAAATAGGATGAGCTAAAAATCTGATTAAAAAATAGAAAGGTTAGCACAGAACATATATTCATGTGTTTCTTTAAAAAAGCAATCGTGTTAAAGGTGACATACATACTGTACTTAGGAATAGGTCTAATGTGCATATTCATTTATTCCAGATTTGCTTCATCAGAATTCTTGAGTTATTTTACATAAAAAGAAACCAACAAGTTTTAGGTTTACTTTGCAGAATATTTTTTCAGAACATTATGTTTTTGATGACCGATGACATTATGTTAGTGGGCTCTGTAAGTTTAGTTTTGCTTTGTGGGTATTTATTTATTTTGCTGTCATGGTTGAGATCCACTTGTTTACTTGTTTTCTGACTGATCTTTGTCATGTACTGAAACAATTGTTATTTTGATGGGTGTGGCCTCTTTCAGAATGACTCTACCGGAATCTTCCAGAATGAATCACTAAATGGTTTGATGAGGATTAAAATAATTCAGATCATATCTTAACTGAACCCAGCCCATCTGAACACCAATGGGGAATTCTGGAACGACATGCTGCACTTCTATCATCAAATGTTAATTCATCCAGTAGAGTTATAACAATGAGACAAGTACAACGATGAGACTCAAGTTGAATACCAAAGTCATACTTTATTTACAAGTCATCTTTGAAGCCGCTCACCTTCCTCTGGACTCCGCCCATACGTGCACACTTGGCATCCACTGATTGGTAAGTGAGCCACAGACCTGTGTCCACATGCTGGATGTAGCAAACAGAGTCGCCATATTTAATGTCGGGTACACCCATGCCATCCACTTCTTTCCTCTGGCCGAAATCAAGCTTCTCCTGTAGTTACAATGCAGTGAGACAATGTGGATTCAAAGAGAATTACAAAAATACATACAATTCTGTTTAGTGCTCATTATTTGGGCTCCACCAGTGAGCAGATAGCTAGTTACTACAATAGCTATAGTCAGTTTTATCACTGACCCCCAGACCTTACCACTCTATACTTAGCTTCGCCCTGACGTTTTTTCTACTGTTGGAAGAAATACTTTCTGCACAACACAATTCCAGTTTCAGTTATCTAAACTGAGCTAAAGTGACCGTGTTACATACCTGAGAGCTGCACAAGTTCACAGCAATCTCAATGTGTCGCTCAGAGCCATGGCATGAAGCTGACCCTTGCAGAGATAAATCCTAACACACACCCCAGTGAGAGGTGAAACTGAGGAGGACTCTCACACTTTCTGAGCCTGACACCTCTTGCTCTCACACACATGCTGCGTCTCACTGAGTAACCTTCATTCAACCTCAACGTCTCACGCCATCTTTTCTCTCCCTCAATCCCATTAGCTCTAGCTGTTTTTCACAATTTTTTCTCCCTTTCACGGGAGAATTTCCTTCATTTGCAGCTATGTCTCCTTGTGGGTCATTCATTATAAGCCACCATGTGTTTGGCTTTGGCATGCTTTTAGTTTTTTCCTCAAAAGACCTAAAGTCATTCTTAAGGAGAAATGCCAGTAAAATAACTTGGTAAGAAGATACTATAAGAACACACAACTCCTTTTTTCTACGACCGTGACATTAACTGCCCTGACAATGATTCAGGTTTATCATGACGAAGTTGGACTCGCTCACACCCTCCTAGTTTGATGAGACTAACCTTTGAGGAGCGGAAACAGAAGGCAGTGGATTTGACGTCAGCCTTTTCCTTATCCATCAGCAGAAGACCTTTATCATCCAGCAGGCTGAGGTACTTTCCAGTGGTCACATGACATAAGCGGAATGACTGACCCCATCGAATGTGACTGCCACTCCAACTGGAGAGAAAACAACCAACGGTGTCAACATACACCATCACCTTCATTCATTAATGCCATTCCCAGACAGCAGCTCCTTTCACTCGTGCTCCTCCACTACAGCTGATAAACAAGGCAATATTTTCCAGGTTTATTGTTCCGCAAGCATATTACATGCTTTCATCACCATCTTATCTAGGCCAAATTGATAGCTGCACTGTATGTCTAATTACGGAGAAGCTAAACAATCGTATTATATACCGTAAGTATAGGTACTACTGATAGATCTGGGTATAAAGAAGGTCTGCTCCGTAAAGAAAAAGTGTAGGCATACAGTACCTACAGTATATTCATAGCTCTTGCTCCAGAATTGGGCTTCAACCTCAAAATGTTATTTTGATAAACTGCTAGTGCAGGGATAAAAGGATGTAAGGAGTGCAAACTCTTCGAAAAAGCAACTGAGCCCAAAAGCTCCCTCGTGCCAAACTGAAGGAATTTCTGCCTCTGCTATTTGTAAGTAAATGGCTCCGCTGAGTCTAATCGGACCCTTCATGGGTGTGTGAATATGACTGTTTACACTTTTCAGGGTGCAAATAAGTCCACTGGGAAACAGTGGCTCCCTGGAGGCCGAAGAATGACAGAACTGTGAGCAACACTATTAGATCAGATTCAGAGGAAGGACACTGTTCATGCCTCAAGGAGTTTCAGGATTTGCTGTGCTCTAGGGAAAACCATGGACAGGATGACGGGTATAAATGCTACTGCGGGACTGTAATGACATTTAAAACTGGACAAAGGAAGAAATGTTGCTAACCATGTTGAGTGATGTAAAAAAATCTTGGAAGGGACCCCCGAAGTACTGTGTAAAGTGTAAATGCATGCAAAGTACATTCAAAACAGATTCTCCTTGTTGTGTTGTCTCATTGACTTCATATTGTCTTATTGACCTCAAAATGTCATAACACACATGCCCCTGCTTTCTTCCTGAGATCAAAGACATTGATAACAACACCCAAATTCCAGGAGCAATCATTTTTTGCACAGAAATGTCACATATTGACGTGACATTTTAGCAATAAGAAAAATATTATTTGGATCCAATCTAATCTTAAAAAGAAACATAAAGTGTTGCACTCACGCCACTCTGAGAGTTTCCAGCCTCCACAGAGAACGAGCATGGGTGGATACGGCTCCACCCTCGTAGTGCACCGTCCTGAAAGAGAAAAACATGAGCGAATATGTAAGAATTCATGTTAGCATCCAATTTCCATATGACTTAAATGCACAGAATAATTTGTCCTAAATCTATGTGTATCTTTTTGGGTGAAAGAGACTGTGACTATGAAGCAAATGTCTTACGTAAGGGGTTATGAATGCTTTGTGAATTTTATTTTCACCTTCTCCTCTTGCTTATACCATTCAATAGACAAAGACACACACAAGGACACAGTATTTATCTACATGCACTCGGAGTTACATAAACCCGGAGTGAAAAATGTGCACATCTAGAGATGAGCTAAGAGAAAGCAAGAAAGTATGAGCCTCTGACTATAAAAAATGTTCCTTTCATCTGCATTTCCAGCCTGACACTATTTCAAGGCCTGTGGGCATAAAAGCTACACAGGTAAATCTCCATGGCCCAATTTAATGGCAAACTTAACAGAAAACCTGTAAGAAAATTGCCTTTAGAAAAAAGATGTTCTTTCATCCACTGTAGAAATTATCTTTGTGTCCTGGCTTTTCACTGCTGTAGATGTCCAACTGAAATCAGAATTCTGATGATGTACTTTGTGCTTTCTATTGTGAATTCTTTCATTTTAGTTTAGCTCAATATTTAAAAAATAAATCTGGCTGACAAGAACTTCAAAAACTGCGGCAAGACTTTGGATTATTCAAGTTAAACTTAGACAAGCCAAGTTCAAGTGCTATTTTACACCTAGGTTCATTATCCTTATGAAACAAACTAACATAGCCTCGAGATCACATGTACTGTTCTGGCTTTCCTGTTACAGTTGCCAAACCCACTATACGGTCTGTTTTGTGTACAAGCCGTCTGGATTTCCTAAATTAGTAAATAATTTTGACAGTATGGTGAGAGTTTTTGATTTGAGACGCAGCTCATGACAAAAAATCACTTCAGTGGTGGAAAGCTTTTAAAGAGAAACAGAGCTCATCAGTGTGTTTAATATGAAAGCAATAAACATTGCATTTTAAATTGAAACTCAGGTGGTGTTTTGGCTCTGACGTGCCATCTAACATATGTTGCATAAATCCTTCCAGATGTACACAAGTGATGACGTGAACAACTAAGTAAGAAACTACATTTTTAATGCTGTATTCTTTCCTTTTCTGGCAGTGCAGTAGGAAACCAGAGAACCCAGAAGAAACTAATGCAAACACGAGGAGACCATGCA
>NC_083461.1:7128070-7138070 GCF_030014155.1 Tachysurus vachellii
TGATTACGCGACAGTAAGTCTATATAAGGGCATCTTCATCACATTACTCCAGCTTCTACTTGTCTGAAGGCCACACGAGAGGACGCCCGGGGCGTGGCCAGCGATGCAGGGAACTGGGTTACATATGTAAACTAACATAGTTCCCTTTCGAGGGAACTCGACGTTGCATCAGGCAATTTATGTGCCATGAGAGATAAGGGCCGTCCCATAGACCCTGGGCAGGGCAGCCATCCAAGGCCGCTCCCCAGCCCGGAAGCGAGGCTTTCATCGAAAGAGTCCTGCGATGGTGACATGGCCTTAGAGTGGGACCCAAGGCCAGGAACTGGGGTCTTTTCACATAAGATCTTCATCATGGTGGCATCCCAAACAACTCCCTGAAAGGTAATTCTCTAAAAAGGAGAAAGCACACACTTCTCTGGGTTCAACCTGAGGCCTAGAGACCTCATATGGGCGAGCACAGCATCTCGATGAGCCAGAATGAGCCAGTCCTCCAGGTAGTTCAGTACACGGTTGCCCAGGAGATGCAGTGGTGCCAGGGCAGCATCCATGCACTTTGTGCGTGGTGAAAGGGCTAGTCCAAAAGGGAGAACACAATACTGGTACGCTTGGACCCCAAAAGCAAACCTGAGGAACTTCCTGTGTTCTGGCAAAATGCCTATGTGAAAATGAGCATCTTTGAGGTCTGTTGTTACAAACCAGTCCTCGGACCTGATCTTTGACACAATAACCTTGAGCGTGAGCATCTTGAACTTGTAAGTCTTCAGAGTGCAGGGGCACCACACTTGCCTATTTAACTGCTCTGAGTGAGCTAGGAGGGGGTTGGGTGCATCTGTAAGATGACCCAGGCTGCTCGCTGTGGCGAGGGATAAACTCTCTGAACGCCAACGAATGGCATTTCACCTCCTGGTGCCTGTCGACGACAGTACTCACTGCACAGTAAAACAAGCCCTGAGGTAAAATCGGGCCGTCCAGGAGAAAGGACTTCTCCTTGTCTTAAATCTCTGTTAAGTTGAGCCACAGGTCCCTCTCCGTGGCAACCAGTGCAGCCATTGAATGTCCTATGAAGCGGGCCATCTGCTTTGTAGCACGGAGCGTGAGATCCGTGGCTTGGCAGAGCTCAGCTACCACCTGAGTGTCCAACCCCTCGCCAACGTCGAGCTCTTTCAGCAGGTTAGCCTGGCATGCCTGCAACTTACCGACAAGGGCTGAAGTAGCTCTACATCGCTTGGATGGGAGCACAGTCTTCCTCCATGCGGGCAATATAGAAGAGAGATAGCTAGCAAGCGTCTCTTCAATCCCAAGCGTCGCCCTACACCGATGACTTTCAAGTCCTGAAAGGTCAGACAAATCTGAAAGAGAACGGAGTCAGGGGAGAGGGCAAGAGAAAGGGGAAAAACCCATCTCTTGCTCTGCTTCTGCAAACTCAACCTGCAAACCCCAAGCCTCGGCAGACGTGGGACCCGAACCACAAGGCGCAGGCACTTGGCTGGAAAATACAGCCAAGCGGAATCAGAGGTTGCGCAGGGGGAATCCGATTTTACATTTTTTTACATTTTTATCAGACAGGGTATCCAGAGTGACTTACAATTTATTTCAATTTATACACTTGAGCAATTGAGGGTTAAGGGCCTTACTCAGGGGCCCAGCAGTGGCAGCTTGGTGGACTTGGGATTTTGGGATTGGGATGACCTTCCAGTCAGTAGTCCAACACCTTAACCACTAGGCTTCCACATCCCACGGAATCTCTTGCAATGCATGCGGCATGTTCCTCTCCCAAACAAACAACGCAAATCGAGTGAGTGTCGTCCCCCGTGAAACAGCTGGGGCACGGATGCAGGTTCCTTTTAAAATGCTTGGATGGCAAAATACTTCTCCCTGCCTAGCGCTTGAAATGTGTATATATATTTTTTCCCCCTGCACTAGACAGACAGGACTGAAGACAAAGAAACTGGAGTAATGTAGATACCCTTATATAGACTTACTGGTGCGGAATCACTTCCTCACTTCCTGAGCCATTAAATTAGCGTCCTCACAGAAACATTCCCATAGCATCAGCCCTGATGCAGCGTCGAGTTCCCTTGAAAGGGACCTACATTTTTCCCAACGTTCTGATGTTTGATGAGAACATTAACTGAATCTCTTGACCTGTATTATTTTATGCTTTCCACCACTGTTACCTGATTGATTGATTTGTGTATACAACAGTGATTTGATGTCACAGAAACTCAGAGAATGATATGAGTGACATCAAATATGATATAAAAACTTCTATAGGCAGTGGTTATTAACAGAAAGAGATGATAAAAATACATACAAACACACAAACAGACACAGATCCACTCAGACACAGACAGACACACACAATCCTTACCTTCATCATAAATTTCTGCATGGCATGAGAAAAAAATAAGTATAAATATTGTTAATAAGGAAAATTGCAACAAAATTGTGCTAGATCATAACCTTCACATTAAGAGAAAATATGGCTAAAAACAGCACAAATACATAGCTGTTTTAGCTCTTTAGCCCAAAATAAAAAAAAATATATATGTATATATATATATATATATATATATATATATATATATATATATATATGTGCGTGTATGTATATATATATATATATATATATATATATATATATATATATATATATATATATATATATATATATACGCACACACACACACACACACACACACACACACACACACACACACACACACACACACACACACACACATATATATATATATATATATATATATATACACACACACATATATATTATTTTTGCCTTTAAATAATTATTTTAGACAGAGACATCTGCCTGACTGATTTTCTGGTTTAAGAGAAACATTTGAATCATTTATTACTTCATTATCATTAAACATCTCTTTCAATCTTAAAAACTACATAAAATTGTGTTCTAGGGCTTTACAGATATTAATTAGCAAAAATGGTGCTGAGGCTCCCATGAGGCTTAATTGTGCATTGCTACATTCTACCTCTCTACTATCTTACAAAGAGCTGGGCGTTATTGTCTTTTAAAATAATAAGGCAACCTGTATATAAATAGAGAGAAATTAGGAAATTGTGAAAAATTACAGAAGCAGATGGTAGCAGGAGATTTTGAACACACTGAAAATGAGTAGGCATGTCTTTGGGTGGAATAGCTGGGCATGTCTTAAAGCCTATACATGAATTTTATAAAATGGATTCCTCAGTCAAGATAAATAACATTGGCACTGAAAATTAAATGTTTATAAAACAATTTTCTTAAAATTGTCAAAGAGTTAAGTCATGTTACAGCACGATAACAAAATCTGTTAAAAGAACACGCTCACATGCTTCTAAGGCTGTCCAATGAAAATCACTGTCTTTTCCATACACAGACTCAATATCATGCCCAACTTTCCATATTCATACTGTTTTTACATGCTTGTTGGACTCTTTCTCTTCAAATGCACTAATAGAGAAAATATGCAATTTGTAATATAATAAGTACTAAAAGTAATAAGTACTACCATGAACCATGAAACTGTCTTGGCTAGTAACTTCCTGAAACATCTGGGCTGAAACTTCCACTAATAATTGACCTCAACGACATGCCTTATGTGGTCTGTGACCCTCAACCAGACCCTGATCAGTGTAGACAAGCAGACATGCAGCCATCTGCAAAGCGAGTCGATAAGAGTCAAGAAGTGACACAGTAATGAACCGACACAAAAGAGCAAGGGCAGGAGGCAATGTGATTTAAAGGGCACTAAGCAATGTAATGCAACATAAAAGCATCGGCTAAAGTAGAATGGGTAGACGTTTATCAGAATGCACAAATGGCGCTAATGCTTTTTCCCACTTCTCTGATCCACTTTATATAATGACAGAGGTTTTCAAACATTGTAAAGCTCACAAAAACGTCTAAAATTGAGAAGTGCGTACACTCCATGCTCTTTCCACTGACGCCTAAATAAGACAAAGGTGAATGTGATTTCTTATGGTAGGAGGCATTCCTTTTCATTTTACATTTAACACATTAAACATGATCATGTGCCTCATACACATCCCGTTAGTGAGCCACCTGCTGGTTCCTTTTGTATACTTCTTCCAGTCAACAAAACTGCCAAGACCTTTGTCTCTCTGATGAAATGTGAAGTTTCCTATATGTTCTAAAGCTAGCTCTGTCATTTCAGTAGATATTGTACTAGCCTGACTTTGTAGCCTCTGAAGCCATATATAGCAGTCAGGAAACTACAGACCAGTTTAGAGCAATTTGCAAGTTGTAAATCATTGCTGTAAGCTAGCTAGTTAACGTTAGCACTACAAGACTCTGTACCATCAAGCTGCATTTCCATTTATGCATTTGGCTGCTTTAACTGAAGCAGAAAAAGTAAAAAAGTAAGACAATGCACACAGATCCAGGAACATGTTCTACTCAAAAATGTCACATTCACAGACAGAATAATAATGAGTAGGCTTTTTGCTCATTTACATTTTGGTCTGGATCACGCAGAGGAATGAATTTGTATGACGAATGAAATGTGAATAAACACAAAAATTGTTGGATTTTTATCTTCAGACAATATTCTGAGTCAATTCTCACAAGAAAAATGTGAATTCTAGCTACTGCTACAGTCTATGGCAATTTTATTACCAACCATGACCAAGAACAATACAATTTCATAGGATGAAGCCATTTGCTTCAAACACTTTGTTTTGCATGATGCATGTAGGCAAGGCCATATAGTCATTGAAAATTCCTGGTAAGTTTTGTGCACGATATATTAAATATCTCTTCCATGGTACACAGGCAACACTTCCTCAGTTTGACACTGTGAACCTAGGTCCCTGAGAATGTACTGCTGCTTTCTGTCTCTCTCTCTCTCTCTCTCTCTCTCTCTCTCTCTCTGTGTGTGTGTGTGTGTGGCTATATAAAGTTCATCTTTGATGCAGAATATTGCCTGAAAGATGACTGGCAGGTGAACAGGGTTGTCGGAGCTGGCTGATGCTTTGCATGCATAAAAATGCAGACATACCCATTTTTCCACATCTACTTGCTGTGGAAATGAGGAGAGGCAAAACAAAGAAGAGGCAAAAATGTAAGAGAACTTAATTCCACGCTGCTCAGAATAGTTCTTTTAGAGAAACAGAGAAAGGCCTCTGTCAGCAAGAAGGGCATGCTTTAGGGCTCAGAGATGCAGGGCTGAGGTGGCATCCATTCTCTAAAAAAAAAAAAAAAAAAAAAAGAAATCTAGACAAAATACAAACATACTTTTAGATCGTAATGAGCTAAAGTGGGGTTTTGGGGTATTCCCTCAAGGGTATGTATCGTTGAAGAAGAGCATCATGTAGTTGTGCAACATAAGGACATCTGCTGTATTATTTGGTGAACAGAAATGTTTCTGTAATTTAGCAATTTTTAACATTATAAAAAAATAAATCATTCTTAGACAAAAAACTAATAACCAGTAATGTGATTTTTATTATCATTCTAAACATAACGTCATTCTCTTTTCAAGAGAACTGGCATCATTGTTTAGTTTTTATTTTATTTATTAATTCTTATCCATTAAAATGCGAATATAAAATTAGGTGCCATTTAAAAAAAAACCTTCTATATTAATCTAAAAAAATGCTGACCCCAACCCTGCTGGAATAAGACACCCTGATGCCAGAGCCGACGCTTGGCAACAACACAAAGGACAAAAAAATCAATACAAAGATGAGAAACAACTTTGCCCACCACCGTAATGAACAACACTTGGATGAAGCCTTGATATATATTCATCAAAGCAACAAAGAATTCTGTAGGTTAAAAGAAGAGATGTATAAGAGAACTATTTCCAAAGCATGAAAGATGGTTAGTATTTGTGGAAGATTTTGAGACATATTAGTTGCTTTTGTGTTAAAATGTGCTTGAAAATGAAGCATATGAAGAGTGAAAAACCAAAAGCAGGCAGATTTGTTCATTTCTTTTATGACAGCTCAGCATGTCTTGTGTAAATAAAGCTGTGTCACCACAAACTCTTCTCATCTAACGATAATCTACTAATAATATACAGTATTCATAGGGTTCTGTAATGGTTAAAAAAAATAACAAAATGTACACAATTCTGCATGTTCCCTAAACTCTAATCAATCAGCTACAATGTTTGGTGTGAAATGTTCGCTTCTTTAGTTTTGTACTGAAGATACATCAGTTTTTCTGTAGTCACAGTGACCTGTTGATGTAATTTAGGAAAGAGTGTGTCTCAAGTCACATGAACTAAACTTCACTGTGTGGCTAAAATGTTGGTACATTAAGATAGCAGCCATACTGGACAATCAGAGTCACATTTTTGAAGCTGGTGTCTATTTTGGGCTCTGGGCACAGCACACAGCAAACTTTTCACAAGATCATTACAAACTAAAAAAACTCTACCTGAGCTAATGTCCTCATACATGGTTTCATACCACTGGTATAATGTTGACTCATTCTTTCCTCCCCACTCTCAGTCACTCATGCTTATGCATGGATGTCAGCATATCGGGCAAACATACCAACATGTGTGGCGGCTTATTGCCAGAAGATGAATTCCCTCAAGACTGAAATACTGTTGATACCTCAAGATGCATACCTATTATAAGATGCCATTGGAAAACTCATGCCAGTGCACACAACCTTCTGGACAGCCAAGGTTTTCTCCTTCTGGCCAATTCTATCTACAGAGGCCACTCAGGTGCTTGTTCAGTAACTTGTCCTCTTAAGACCGGGCTACCACAGCTCACTCTTGCCAGGAACATGTCACTGATCCAGAATGCAGCTGCTTAACTTCTTGTTCCCTCCACATGTTTCCAGTAGCTGCCCACATCAGATCTAATTCTTGGCTACAAAATGAAAAAGAGATCAACCCTTATGGCTGCTAGCAAGCCTTGACTTGACCTGCCATCCCGTAAGGTACAAACAAGAGGTGCCTTTGGTTCATCTCTCTGGCACACAAGTGGTGAAATAAAAGTCCTGGCTATCTTCAAGCAAAGAGTAAGTTCCAAGCTTTTCACAAAGACTATAAATAAAAAATAAAATAAAGAAACTAAAAAAGTCTTACACACTGTTCATAGTTGATCTCTCAACTCTCACACATGCTTTTAACTTAAGTGTATTCTTAGACTTAGGCCTATGTGACTAACACGTGGGTGATAAAGACAATAAAGCAGCATTTACGTTGTCTGCTAAATTCTGTACATGTAAATAAGACCGTTAGATGTATTTCTCTGCAGCTTGGAGCTATCCTGTCCTCCTAGCGTCTCTCTCACTCATTATTGATCTCTCATGTGTCAGCGCCAGCAATGTTCCAGTGTGACTAATAAATGAAAATGTTTGCTGATTTCAGGTGGGTAATTGCTCACAGTGACTGGTAGTGACTGGATCTCATTACCCATTTATCATTTCATAAGTGACTCCGCTTCACCTTTTAAACTGAGTGAAAGCTCCGAATACACACACGTCCATCGTCTGAAATGAAGTGCCTCTTTTGAGGAAGGTAATTGCTGAATTAATTATATGCAGATTTTTTTATTTAATGTCATCATTGTTTCAGTGGAGAGACAGGTGTCATTATGAAATATGAACCGTCTCAGATTTGTTTCCATGCTGTTTTTCACTTTAATAAACTGAAAACCTTTATTTTCACACACTTCAAAAAAAGTGATAAAACTAAAAAACCTTTTAAATCCTCTGGAATCCAGAGGTCAAAGAAAACCATCTTTTATTTGGTTAATCAATAAGCCAATGGCAACTTATAGATAGAGTTTTAAGGGGCATAATCTCCGGAGATAATGCTAACTAAGCACACAAACTTATTAAATTCTGCAAACCTGTCCTGATTTTGCCAGCTGACAGAAAACACTTGGGCAACAAGTACTCCTTTTGAGTCAAGAGCAATGTTATATCACTATTAAAAGACTTTACATTTCTACATTCCAGCTCTATCTAGCATTAAGCAATGGTCATAGTGAAGCTAGCCAGCTAAAAAAAACAACTATGTGCTAGCATTAGAGCTAGCTAAATAATGTACCTAGCTAACATCCATGTTATGTCGTCACTAAATAATGTACCTAGCTAACATCAATGTTATGTCGTCACTAAATAATGTACCTAGCTAACATCAATGTTATGTCGTCACCACTAGCTGACATTAAGCAGTCATTAACGAGCATGCAAACATTAGATGAAGTATTTACTAGTGTGATTAAACCTGTAACTACATTCAGTAGCAATCAGTAAAACATTACACACTCTTGTGATGAAGGATGTTTGGTTTATACTCGTCACCACAGCATTAAAAAAGCATAATATTTATTTAAAGCACTAACTTTTTTTTTATTAATCAATATGGGGAGCATTATGTTCAAGTTCCCTTTGTGACTGCAAAAGGAAAACGGGCTCAGTGTCTTGAACCTCCCACTGTCAGGTACAGTATGATTAGTAGTGATCGACAACATGTGAGGAAAACAAACAATTTTGATTGGCTACCATTCAATAAATCACTAAAAATCATAACCTCACATCAACAATGTTTTAAGTACCTGTTAGGAGGACATGAAGTGTTTCCAATTTGCATATTAATGGATATACTTGGTGCATTCTTTATGAGAGTATAAATGTTGCCATATTCTTTAACCACTGCTCAGTTTCTTGGCCATTACAGCGAATTGGGAACAATTTAATATTCTATATAGATTAGTTTAATAGTTTAAAAGCCTTTTTCACCTTCTAAAAGTCTAATTCACCTTTGCTGAATTAGTGGCAGCCTTTAATTAGGCAAAAATCAAGGGGAGGAGTGCATGAGTTACTTTCTACTGCATGTGAGTGAGAGAGAGTAAGAGTGAGGTTGTGTGTGTTTGTGTGAATGTAAGTGTGTGTGGGTGGGTGTTTTGGCGCAGTCCTCGCAATTCTCTTGGACTCGTTGAAATTACACTCACTGTGGTGTCTCGGTTTCCTCTAATTCACATCATTTCACCAGCTCAAGTTGCACACACACACACACACACACACACACAAATGCAGTATGTAGGTTTCCAACTGATGTCGTCCTCTCCATTTTTTCTCTGCGATGCTTACCTGTATGAATGAAAGGCATGTGCATGTGCAGCAATTCCCAAATCAAACAACACAGCCCACTGAATCCAAAACAGTAGAAGAAGAGAGGATGGGGAGATGAGGGAAGGGGGGGAGGTAAGACGAATGGAAAAGATGGGAAAGAGGAGAGGAGAGGAGAGGAGAGGAGAAAGGAAGAGGAGGAATATGGGAGGGGGAGAAGAGATGAAGGAAGAAAAGAGAAATTGAGAAGGGGGACAGGTGGAGAGGAGGTTTGAGAGAAGAAATGAGGAGAGAGAAGAGAAACTGTTTGGACATGTCTTTTGATTATAAATTGCCATCTCACCAGGATACTCTTCCATCTTTCTTTCTATATATCATCTCTCCTCTTCTCTCACTGTTATTTTACATTCACTGCTATTTCATCATTAGCACTAGCCAATGATAAAATGATTCCCCTCCTTTTTCTCCCACTTATTTTCCATGTACTGTGTTTTTGAGCACTGACCAGTGAAAAGAGCAGAAAGTACCTGCCTCACAACCATCATCCCATCGCTTTGTTAAGATAGGTTGGATTCAAATGTCAAATCAACAATCACCTGAATTATTCAAATATAGAGAGAGAGAAGACATGATACAGATGCAGCAAAGCCTAAACGCAGACAGTGTGTCTCTGTGACAGTGTGACTAGACTACTGATGCACTAGAAGCAGAGCAGGGTGTGAACTTTAGAGCATTGTGTAGACTCACAGACAAATTCTAAAGAAGGAAATAATTCAACGGTGATATACCATGCTAGTGCCAAATAAAATGAAACCTGTTCATACAAAAAAAACAACAAAAAATAAGTGTGGATTCTAGCTGTTACCTGTTGATGCCAACAAATCAGCGGCTCGGCTCTCTCTCAGTTTCTACTTTCTTTTT
>NC_083461.1:7143070-7225570 GCF_030014155.1 Tachysurus vachellii
GTTTTTTACAAATATCTTGTCAGCATATGACATTAATCTAACCAGCACATGGGGTTGGAGTTCAGTGGAGTTCAGTGAAAGGTGAAAGAATCTGACAGGATTAATTAACTTTGTGTGCATGTTTATAATATTTACAGATATACTACTGTATATTATTATATTTCAGATCTATTACATTATATACACTAACCCAACACAAGAAATCACTGATATGAACGTTCAACACCCCAAACCATGCAGGCTGCAATTCTTTTGGGCTTATATCAACTGTCGGTGTTATAAACTCGGAGTTTTTAAAATAATAACATTTGCACATCTCTCCGTTACTGCTTTCATAAATCCTTAGGCTTTCATTTTGCCACTTTGTGTCCTTGGCTTTAAATTTTGAAACAAGGGTCAATGATATTTGGCAGGAACATAAAGACTGATTAAGAATGATTTCCAGTGCATGCATCTATAAGGATTTATACCTCTCATAACACAGAGCATTATTAGCTGCTAAATCACCAAGGGACAGGTTTGAGTGTGACCTCTGGCCTCTTGACAAGAAATCAGGCCTCTGAGTGTGTGTGTGTGTGTGTGTGTGTGTGTGTGTAAAGCAACTTCAAACTGGAAACACATCTGTATTTTCTTTCTAAGATCCTAGAATGAACTGCCTACAGTAATCAACTGTCTCTTTATCTCTCACAAAACAACCTCCAAAACCTTCTGCTTCCAAAGCAGCACATTCACAGAAACTGCTACATCAGTCAAACTATCATCAGTCCTCAAGTCTCTCTTGTCTATCCTTGTGAGTCTTGGAATTCATGGCACAGCATGGCAATGGTTTGCCTCGGTCATGTGAGGTAACCATGGACAATGAATCGTCCTTTTCGTCTCACGCTGCTAATCTGACATGCTCATGCTGACTTGTCCTTGACTACATCAGAGGTTTTCGTCTATTTCCATCCACACAGGTCACTCAGGTGCTTGTTCTGTTCCTTGTCATTTTGGAACTGCACCTCACTCTAGGCATCCTCTGCAACTGATACCGAATGCAGCTGCATGACTAATCAACCTTTCTAAGTTCTCCCACACCATCCCATAGCTATGATCCCTCCAGCGGCTTCCTGTAGCTGCCTGCATCAGATTTAAAACACTGCTGCTTATCCACAAAGCCAAAAAAAGACAGGAAACAATCTACGTTAAAGCATTTATCACACTCTGCGTTACACCACACTTGAGTATTGCTGGATTAGTCCCACCATTTCTCAGGGTACAAGGAAGGCAGGGAGAAAGACTTGATGGAAAAGAACTTGATGGAAAGCCTGAACAGCTGAGACGAGACCTACCTCTTCCTGAAGTACTAAAAAAAAGTGTTTTCTGTGTACTTTTCTTACCACAATACCCCCAAATGATTTTTTAGCCTGATTCAGATTCTTTATCCATGACCTAGTGAACCAGTACTGATTTCAAAGCACTTCTGCAAGTCACTCTGGATAAGGGCACCTGCCAAAAGCATTACATGTGAATGTAATGGGGACAGATTGGAATTATTTTTCAGGGGATTTTCAAAAACATTAAAGATTTATGGATATAGTTATAGAGTTATACAACCAAACATAAATAAAATATAGTTATGAGTGAGAATGCATTTTTTGCCCATGCTGACGTGACTAACTTCAAGTCAACACCCCTCTCTCTCTCTCTCTCTCTCTCTCTCTCTCTTTCTCAACTTGCTGCATATCAGCACTTTCCAGATGCTTTATGCTCATATTAGCACTGCATCAACGTGATGCCACATTTGCAGCCAGATGAAATCATAGCAGCATAATTACTCTGATGCCCTCAATGAAATCCTGCAAACGAAAGATCACAATGTCTCATCACAACCAGACACACTTACCCACACTAAGCAATCAGCAATCGCCTTAACACTAGCTGGTGTACAGCAGTGTCGATGTGCAAAATGCACTGTTAGGATGATGAAACTGTGTGCATGAGTCTCTGTGTCTGGGTGATTCTGTGAGCTGAAGTTACCCATAAACCCCCCCGTCTGTGTCATTATGCAAATATGCAAACATGCTTCATCACAAAGAAAGGGGTGATTTTTTTTTTTTTTTTTTTAATAGATTTTCAAATATCAGTTTGTAAAGATTCAGTACAATATTTTAACATCAGATTAGCTACTTCAGAGTTTGTCATTGCTATCATAAAAAAAAATACAGATCTGAAAAAAACAATATACAAGACCTCTTAGAAGCGTGACATAATTTCACAATATCAGTATTATTATTTTACCCATCCTTACTTCGAACGAGGCTCATGAACAGTAAATTATGTTCCATTTATAAGCTCCTTGTGGTGAAGTAAATGCTGTGACGCTGTTTCTTATATCTAAGAACTAACAACATAAGATTAAGCAATTCAACAATGTCAAAATAAAACTTAAAAGTCTTGAATCATGTAGTAGCCGATAGTCTCCATGAAACTGTACACGCTGTAACGTTGAAATTTCTGTCAACATCAACACTGTCACATCTCTCAAAAGGTCATTTTACAGTTTTTAGTGATGCCCAATTCCATCCATAAGGTCTATATTTAACAGCAACAAAAAAAAGAGCAAACATGCTGAACACATAGAGCAGTGAGTGTGTGGTGAATGTTTTAAAAGCACACAAAAGGCTTGTTTAGCTAAAGGCTGCGACGACACTTCCCCCTTTCATGTTTGTGGTGTAATATTAAAAGAGCTGAGTGAGCACACACACCCACAGTGGGACTCTCAGTTAGTTGATTAGAAAATTACTTTCAGAGATGGGACAAGAAAAAAACACATACTGTACATACATACAGTACACACACATACACACACAGCTCTCTGTATGTAGAAAATGTAGTGTAGGTCACATTTATGATCCACAGCTCTCAGCATTTAGACAGCCCTTGCTGCAGCATACAGTATACTTAATCACTACTGTCTCACCCCTCCCTCTCTCTATCTCTCTCTCTCTCTGCAGCAGTGTGTGTGCGCATGTGTGTGTGTGAGGTGGCCTGGGCAGCTTGTGTAATTACGAGGGCGATACAGCCCATCATCCCTAGCAGGCAGCCAGATCTTCTCTGTAAGGAAATCCCTGCTTGTGTCCCCCGGTAAACCATCAAGAGACACTGCAATGATTCAGTCAGAGCAGAGCGGGGGTTGTATGCATGTGTATGAGAGTGTGAGTGTGTGTGTGGGAGACATTGCATCAGTGCGGGTGTGATTTAAGACAACCTGCAACCGCCGTTTCTTTACAAACCATCAAACTCACACTGTCCTCCCCTAACCACATAAAGAGAGAGAGAGAGAGAGAGAGAGAGAGAGAGGACTTTGTGTCTATACACATCAACATACATGACGAAATAAGATTTTATGCACATTTTCCCCTTTCACTTTCTTTCACTCCCTTTTTCAGTTTCTCTCCCTCTTGTTATGTGTAAAAAGTAAAGACATTGAGATTCCAAATGGAAGCCAAGCAGAGTTAATGGTTTCTGACATAAATTACGGAAATATGACATTAGCTACTGCTTCATCTCTCTCACTCTCTCTCTCTCTTTCACTAACTCTCTCTCACGCTCTGTCTCTCTCTCTCTCTTTCACTAACTCTCTCTCACTCTCTTTCTCTCTGTCTCCCCCCCCCTCTCTTTCACTAACACTCTCGCTCTCTCTCTCTCTCTCTCTCTCACCCTCTCTCTCTCCTGCCACTGAGCTGAGTTACTTTCAAACTGCTACATGCTGCTTTTTGTCCACAAGTTGGGATTTTTTTGCCTACAAATTGGGCAGGAGAAAATTACATCAAGAAGATCACATGCACTCACAAGGACCCCAGCATAAACCCTAATCTTATGTTTACTGCCTGACTGCATTACATTGTGCATTAGTAATCTGGTCTCCTCATTCTCAATGCTGATGCTTAACGATTAATAAGAGACCTGTTTAGGAGCAGGTGACAATTATATATTTATATATTAATCAAGGAGAAAGGAATGTTTTCAACAGTTCATTTTCATGTATCATATACGTTTAGTCATTCATCTTCATCATCAGGAAGCTCTTTATCCTGGTTCAGGGCCATGGCACCATACAAACTCTTATTCTTACCTAGGTGCAATTTGACTTAGCTAAATCACCTGCTGGCATGTTTAAGGGAGTTGGTGGAAAGCAGAGATCCCAGAGAAAACCCACATAGACACAAAGAACACATGATAACTACACTGAGACAGTAATCTGAGCTCAAAATCAAACCAGATATAAGGAAAGTATTATATACTATATATTACACACAATATAAATCTCTAGATATTAGTCTTCAGATCACATTCACGGTCCTGCTGTCTCTGTCCACATCTCAGTCAGTCCACACTGGCTGTGTCTGGCTTTTTACGTACTATCAGAGCAATAGCAACACTACACTTAAATTTAACCTGTTTTGACAAATCAAAATATTAATTATAAGTTAAAAGTGTACCTTTTTTTAAGCTTTTAGAGATATTACCTGTATAAATTTTAATAATGATAATGAAGAGTAGGACATACTCTGTAACATGCCATGGAACAGAAGAAACCGCTGCTGCCTTGTTACACACACTGTCCATGTAAACAAACTTCTTGTTTCATTTCAGCTGTTCATTGTTCTATATATAATTTATACTATATAATTTCATTTACAGGGGGGCATGGTGGCTTAGTGGTTAGCACGTTCGCCTCACACCTCCAGGGTTGGGGGTTCGATTCCCGCCTCCACCTTGTGTGTGTGGAGTTTGCATGTTCTCCCCGTGCCTCGGGGGTTTCCTCCGGGTACTCCGGTTTCCTCCCCCGGTCCAAAGACATGCATGGTAGGTTGATTGGCATCTCTGGAAAATTGTCCCTAGTGTGTGATTGCGTGAGTGAATGAGTGTGTGTGTGCCCTGCGATGGGTTGGCACTCCGTCCAGGGTGTATCCTGCCTTGATGCCCGATGACGCCTGAGATAGGCACAGGCTCCCCTTGACCCGAGGTAGTTCGGATAAGCGGTAGAAAATGAGAGTGAAGTCATTTATTTTATTTTTTCACCACATTTCATGTTTACCTATCTAAAATATATTGCCCTCCACCCCCGTGCAAAACGTTCTGGACAATTTTAGCTTAAAAAGTTTGCATGTAACAACAAATCCCCACATACTGTACAGTAGACCATTCAGGTATCTTTGGATATTTAGCTTTGGGTATATCTTTGGAATACTCATTTCAACATACCATGATAAAGATGGATAGCAGGCAAAATGGAATGCAGCATTTGTGTCTCATTTATTAATTACACTCCATCTTAGCTTCCTGTATAAATGTCCCTCTGTTTGTAAGCCACACTGTTATATAGGGCGGCATGTAACCCTGATGCTACTTATGTGGACGAAAATGCTTATAAATGTGAAACTGAATGGCATGATGCGATGCATCCAAATAAAACATTTTTTTATAGGCATTGATATATTTACATAAAGCAAGTCTAATAGTAGCAACAAAAAAATCCCAATGATACCCATCAGTGTGTTTGTGTGTATTTGGCATCTCTAAAGTTGTGGAAAGACCACTTAGATTTCAGCATCACACCTCTGCAGTGCTGTTGTGTGGGCAGGAAAGCCTCTAAATCCCCATCTCTCTCTCTAACTCTCTCTCTCTCTCTCTCTCTCTTTCTCTCTGTCACACACTCTTATTGAAGTGTTTTTATGATGCAGCAGCTGTCTGACCTTGACTCTGACTTATGCTGAGATGGAGATGGATTAAGCAAAATCTTCTCTCTCTAATCCCTCATGACATATTCTTGAGCGGCTTGAGCAGAGTTACTTCTTTCCACCTGAAGAGTGCGTAATCATGCACAGAATCCCACAGATCCAAAGGAAAGTCCCTCAAATGATTCCAATTAAAACAGACACATACGTAATCGATCAGTACTTTTGCGTAGTTGTTCTAGATACGTTTACCAGAGAATCTGTCTCTTTGTTCTTACTTCATTATGTGCTGATAGAGAGTGGTGTCTGCAGGACAGCTCAGAATGTGAGTGTGTGTGTTATTGTGATATAAACGTGAGGTGTGTGGTGCTGAAATGGACAGCAGCTGCATCGCAGGCTGTGTGGTAGCACACTAGCAGAAATCACTGGATGCTTTCACACAGCAGCGCCCTTGATGACTCTGAATATCTAAGAGGTGGAAAAAGACTCTTGTTTACTCGTTTATTTGGCCATTTGAGAGTCATACACATTTTGGTTAGTATAAAAAAAAATTGTAGTAATAAAAACAAACAATAAAACAATAATAATAAGTGCTTAATAAACAGTCCAAATTCCTATTTAAATGTCCACAGTCTTTTTTACGCTAGCAGTCAATCATAATTGCTTTCAAAAGAAAAAACTGTAAATATCTCTATTAGTGGGAAGAAATTCCCAAAAGAAAGTCCCAAAAATGCAATACTTGTGCAATATTCCAGTTCATGTTGTATTTATACTTAGGGATATGCAAAATTGTGAAGCAGTACCATGTGGGGGATGTGGTAGCCAAATGCTGTAAATGTACTCTAATCGGTGTGTTCATAGTCTTATATTCAAAGGGCCAGGGCTACCAGGCATTGATACGGTTTGAGAAAACAACTCAAGTTAGTCAACGGAATACTGATGAAAATTTAAATGGCTTTTAAATTAGACCACAATGTGTGATAGATTTCCAGCCAAGCGGCATCGCATTACGTGTGTTTGGCGTCATTTGACATCGCATGGAAACAGCTTATTCTTCCAGTTATGTGTCCTGGTTTGAGATGATAAAACCCTTCCATTCCAATCCTCATATGCTGTAAGGTAGTGTACATAGTGCATAGTGTGTAGAATGTCATAATAGAATGTCTGACTTCTTCTGATATCTACACAACATCCACTCTTATATTTAGGCTATGTGATAGATTTTTCGATTTTAGATGTGAGGATTTGCCCAATCATTTAGATGAATTCCCCTTTGCCAGGCCCTGTCAAGTCAGGCTAAACCATGAGAAGCTGTTTGTTTAAGTACAGTGCTTCAGAACACAAGTCAATCATCATACAGCAGGGCGAGACAGACAACATGACATGCTGTAAGGTCTTATCACTGAGACTGCTTAAGTGCAGACCATCTTTCTTTTGGAGTGGCAGCTCCTGTCACTCAGTGTCATCATTTCAGGAACAGTTCTCCATGTGACATTTCAGACAATCTCACTGGTGATAAAATTACAACCTTCTGCTGTGCCTGTGTCCTGAGAATCCATATAACATCAATGCCCCCAGCCACCACATGTACAGTACTAATTTGGTTAAACTGCATTTGGTAACAACATATTAAAGCAGGGGGCACGGTGGCTTAGTGGTTAGCACGTTCGCCTCACACCTCCAGGGTCGGGGGTTCGATTCCCGCCTCCACCTTGTGTGTGTGGAGTTTGCATGTTCTCCCCGTGCCTCGGGGGTTTCCTCCGGGTACTCCGGTTTCCTCCCCCGGTCCAAAGACATGCATGGTAGGTTGATTGGCATCTCTGGAAAATTGTCCCTAGTGTGTGATTGCGTGAGTGAAAGAGAGTGTGTGTGTGTGTCCTGCGATGGGTTGGCACTCCGTCCAGGGTGTATCCTGCCTTGATGCCCGATGACGCCTGAGATAGGCACAGGCTCCCCATGACCCGAGAAGTTCGGATAAGCGGTAGAAAATGAATGAATGAATATTAAAGCAGGTTCTACTTTGTTTGTATGTGTGTGTGTGTGTTTGTATGTGTTCAGAGAGGCAGAGAGAGAAGGATCAGGAGTCTAATTGTAACACACATCTACAGCAGAGAATCTCAAAGGTGGATTGTTTAAACATGCTCACAGACACATGTACACACACACACACACACACACACTCTCCATTCCTGGAATGTGATGGGACTGTACTGTCACAGTATTACTAACACACAACTGTGTCCAGTGAGAGCTAAAGGGGTGACTGTGTGACTACAGGAGCTAATCCTATTAAAGTAAGATGACATGACCTATTTGCTCTCACACAAGAATGGGGATTGGAGAATGGGCGCAAATACACACACTAAATGAATGCGGGAGGGAAAAGGTAAGGAAAGGAGAGGAGAGGAGAGGAGAGGAGAGGAGAGGAGAGGAGAGGTTAATGATTCCCCATCAAAAGGACTGAGCACATACTGCAATCACAAACACACAATTTCATAAGAAAGTTGGAGAGGAACAAAAAAGCATGGATAAAAATAACACTTACTGTGTGTGTGTGTGTGTGTGTGTGTGTATACAAAGGTGCATGCATGCATCAGTGTCAGATAGTCAACATTTAAGAGTTACAGTGATACTAAACCCATTGATTGTTAACTCTGTCAGTCACAGACACATATTTCTGTCTCATAAACTTGCCTAATAGGACAAAAGAACATGTTCTGTTGCCATGTAAACTGGAACTATTCAAGGTTTTGTCTAGGTCTTTAACACCTCCCCCTGCATCTCTGATAGACTGAGAACACTGAAGATGGTGTCAGAAAACTAACCACTGATGGCAGAGTAAAGGGTTCTAAAGTATAGTCTTAAATACCACACGGCCTTTTCATTACTGTTCAAGCTACAGGTCTTCACTGTTTTCACAGGAGGCTGGTGAGGTGACTGTTTATAGCTGCTATAATAGAATCAGTGATAACATCAGTGATAACTAAGGAATAACACACAATACTCCATGTGATACAGATTACAATGCTGAAGTGTGTTATTTTTGTTATTAACTGCACAGTCTGGACCGTTATAATCTGCTTATACCACAGTGATTTTCCAATTAGTATAATGTCTAATTTATTAATGCGGAATGCATCACACAATATACTTTTTTATATGGAACGCTCTCAAAAAGAAAGAAACAAAAGCATTTCATAAACCGCTCTGTCCTGAGGGATTTCCTGTGCTAGAAAACTTTGAGGCTCCTTCCATAAACCTTACATGTTTCCTAACACAGTACTTTTCCACTTTTTTTTTCTTCCCTTTTTTTCTAAAGTTTTTTATCAGTTTTGTGTTAAGTATCTGCCGTAAAAGTCCCTGTATGTGAGCTTTTGTTATAACATCATTATAACAACAACATTTTTGATTGACTGCCCCGATAAATAAATTGTTTGTTACAGCTGGAACTGTGGGGAACTGCCATGCTGTCATATACAAATAGTGACCATTCAAGAATTCAGAAACCACTTGTTGCACTTGTTTTAAAATTGCTGTGGAATAAGAAGAATAAAAGACTTTGAGACATGCTGTTAATTCTAGAAGTGGTAACAGTAAGTCCATGGCACGTATCACACCATCTTTTTCCTGTTAAAGCTTGCCCCATTGCCATAAGTTTCATTCCTTACTTTCTGTACATTTATAAATGTATAAGAGAGGCATATGATAGAGAGACCACTTGCAGCAGCTGATTTAAGTGAGGTTAAAGTGGGATGCAGGTGGCACTGCTTTGGGATGCCACATATGCTACGTGAGTGCGGGATGTGGTAGCCTAGTGGTTAAGGTGTTGGGCTACCATTCGGAAGGTTGTGAGTTCGATTCCTACATCCACCAAGCTGCCATTGCTGAGCCCCTAAGCAAGCCCTTTAACCCTCAATTGCTCAGTTGTATATAAAAAAAAAATGAGGATAAGAGCGTCTGCTCAATGCTGTAAATGTAAATGAGAGAACACTGTGGCATGTGAGGCGTGATATCACCACATTTAGCACAGAGCATCTGAGAGGACTGCTTTACAGTCTGTACAACAGACATATTTTCTGTATCTTTGAAGTAATAATGGAATTAACTACGAGAAAGAAGATCCTACAATAACCCTTTCTAGTGGCTTTGTTTTTTGCTCACTATTTTCACACTAACCCTCTCTCTCTCTCTCTCTCTCTCTCTCTCTCTCTCTCATACACACTTTAAGCCATTATTGTGCAGAGAATCCAATCAACAGGGCTCAATGGAGTTCTGAACTAAAAGCCAAACCTTGATACACAACCTCACAATGGGCAGAGGTATCCATCTTGGGCTTCAGAGACATCACATGTATTTTCACCAATAAATATTGCCCCATTCCATGTAACCCCTACACATGCAAACACACTTCAACAACTGATGGGAAGAGGAAGTATAATGCTGATCCATGAAATATTATTTCTAAACAATGAGGCAGTGTAATAATATACAGTAATAGCAACATTTTAGTAATTACTATACAATGCTATAAACTATTAGGAATAAGTATTACAAATTATGTGAATATTAGTATGTTATAAAGTTTATCTTCCTTCCTTTCTTCATACAGTACTAATAAAACGCTTTAATATGTGCAGCACTGCTCCCAAATAGAAGTCAGTTATATCAATACATAAAACAAACAGAAACCAAAATTAATTTTTTCATTTAAAATTAATTGAAGTTCAATTGTCTCCCGTCATTCTAACTGATTGCAACAACCACCCCAACCCCCTCCCTCCCCCCCACCCCACCCCAAGTCAAGCTAGATGGAGTTTCGAGATGTGGAAGAGATGTAGAGCATGTGGAGGACTCCTGATGAAATTACAGCCGTTTAACAGCATTCATTTATTTTGTGTGTGTGTTCATGTGTATGCATGTGTGGCCTGTATTGAGTCAGAGCGGTGGGTGGTTTTCTGAGTGGGTGTGTGCTCGAAAGACAAATGATGCTGCAACCCTGAACCTCAGCCATAATCGAGTTATATAATGAATAAGAGAGAGGGTGAGAGTGTATGAGAGCTCAAGTGAGAGAGAGAGAGAGAGAGAGAGAGAGAGAGAGAGAGAGACTAGCAGAAGCACAACAGAATGGTTTTCCTTGCTAAGGGATAAATTTCCTCTGCCAAGAAATCCTCCCCTGTTAACTCCAAACTCTCTCTACACACACATTCATACATACATACACAAGGTAGACTAATAACTAAATGATTCATACAAACAATAATACTCCAAAATAAGAAAGAAATAGCACATTAATATTGGTTGCTGTGTATAGTGCAAAAACACATCATTAATAATTTAGCTTTCTCTATCTGTGTGTATTAGTGTAGCAAACAAATGCCCACCCTTACATTAGCATGCACTAGCATGATCTAGGATTTTTTTCCTCTCTAATAAAAATGTGTATGGGGATAATTTTAGGTCAGTTGACAAACTTTAAAATCCCTGGTAACAAGGCAAAAGCTAAATTAGCAAACATAGTCCACAGTGATGATAAATATAATTAATATTTTTCATGGTACTCGCCCAGTAAGCAGAGAATGTGGGATTGTTATTACAGAAAAACAACAATCTAAAAATGCATAAAATTTTCAACAGGCACGCAAGGGTATGATGGTCAGTTGTCCACAGACCTTTATTCATACAGTATAGATTTGCTTAAGAAAGTTATGAAACTGGTCAGTGTGAATAAAGCATACTGATGCTAATGTGAAGTGATTCCATGTACAGGAGCCTTTATAGAGCCATTCAGGCTTTTAATGCCGTCATTACTCAATCAACCAGGAGGACACTTCACACGTAAGGTTCTTTGTAGTACTTTTACTTTATCGGGAAACTGATAGGGGCAACTATCTAACATTAATTTAAAAAGAAATAGCAGTCAGCAGGATGCTTCCTACCATCTTCTGAAATATAGAAAACACATAAAAATTTCAGAAGGAGATTCAGCAAATCAGCGAATGGCCAAATTCCCACTTATAATAAAGATTGAGAACAATGCTGCCCCTTTCTGCAAGAAGAGGGAAAACCTGTAGGGGAAACTTTTACAGCTGTGTGTGTGTATGTGTGTGTGTGCATGCGTGCGTGCGTGCATTAGAGAGAGTGTGTGTAGAGAGAGTGTGCATATGTATTGACATGAAGCTAAGTGATGAATGATTCACCAATTAAACTGTATAAAATGGTGAACAAAACAGTTTTCATACAGAGGAAGGAACTTTAAGTACCACACATTCCTTTCCTGAGCTGCACAATACTGTGGACACATGACTGAATGAGTTCTAGCACACACAAACATAAATCCCCCTTCAGGATCAAAAAGTGACTCACTGAGTCCATGAGTGAGTGATTCAATAAATGAGTGAATCAGTGAGTGACTGAAGGAGTCAGTGAGTGACTGAATGACAGTGAGCAACTCGGTGAACACGTGAATATATTACAGAGCAATTTCTTTACCACTTAGAACAATGATGTTATTAAAGTCCATCATAAACAGCTCAAAGTGGATTATTATTCGATTTGACTAAAGAGTAATTAACTTTTAATCTTAATAAATAAAAGTACAGTATTTTTGTAACTAATAAGAATACATCAACATAAACTTTAGTTTGGTTCTGTTGTTTTTTAAATAAGGAACAAAAGAAAACAGGTAATTTAAACAATATCCTTGAGAATGTGAAAGAATATTGCATGATGCTGTAATCTAGAGTACGTAATATTTTGAGAATTTCCATCTATGCTGCAATGTAAACATTGCCCATACTACCATAAAAACTGTCAGTGTACACAGCTAATAGAGAGCTAACAGAGAAGAGACCTAGCACACTACTGCTCTCTCAACAGCCTCCTAAACACCAGTCCTCTCTGTGAGAAGAGAGATAAACTCTTCGTGTCCATTACAGCGATGCATTTTCACGTCAGTCACACGTCATGAAAACTTTATACATAGCGATATTCCTACTTTCCGTCTATACAGCAAAATATTCTAAAACTAAAGGTTTTGACACACACCACCTGCATTAAACCATTACAATTTACTGCCATTGGAAGCACAGATACTAGACCACCGGCCTTGACCTTGAGCATCACAAGAGGAATCTGGCATAGGGATCAGTGCTGGACAGAGTCTTCTATTTTTTGGCTGTTGTCACAGGGTGTGCAATAAAAGAGAGAAAGAGAGAGAGAGAGAGAGAGAGAGAGAGAGATGCTAAAAGGGCTGCAATGCAGATATGGTAATGGGAAAACCTCTCTTGATGACACAAACAGCGTATATCATCAGAAAAACAGGACCACACACATGTTTCTGTATTCATCTTCTGTCCTCTGAGAGGATTCTGACAACTTTCAGTATCATCCCTTTATTTAACATGGCTAAATAAAGACTTACAGTTTTTGCCCCCTCCATCGATCCATCTATCATGACTGAATAATTGTAATGTGTCTCTCTAGATGAGAGCTTTATATAGTATATTACAGTATATATACTATATATTTGTAGACACCTGACAACACACAGCCATGTGCTTTTCGGACATCCCAGATTTACTTCACTGTTATAATATCCTTCACTCGTCTGGGAAAGTTTTCCACAAAATTTGAGTAAGGCATTGATATTTTTTCATTCAGCCACAGGAGCATTAGTGAGATCAGGCACTGATGCCAGACAAGAAAAACTGGGGTGTAGCCTGTGTTAGAGTTCTTCACAAAGGTGATCAGTGAGGTTGAAGTCAGTGCTCCCTACAGGCCACCCAAGTCCTTCCACTCCATCCATGGCTAAACATACCTTAAAATAAAATGAGATAAAAATGTCTCTGGATAAGGACGTCTGCTAAATGCAATAAACGTAAATGAATAGATTTGTGCCTCTTAGTTACAGTTAATATAAATTGTAAATCTATAACATACAAATATAACAGTGTCCAAGTCAAAAGTCTGTGGACATTGTTTCTGGATCTTTTCTATTTGAATATTAAGAAGTTAATCTAATCAAACAATACACCCAAAAGCAACTGAAAAGGGGGAACAACTTTATCATACTTGGGTTTCATAGCTTTTGTTGTATGGGACATTTGTATATTTCTTTCAGGATTAGCTTCGGACTCCGAACTGTTACTATGATCAAAAATGATGACGATAAGTTTTGGATCAGAGATGGCTGTTGAGACCTCTTCATTTCAGGCTTCATTTTCATTTTAGTCATAGAAACGTGCATATGAAGACTACAAGAGAGTCATTTGGGACAGGCCCTGACAAACACAGGGCACACCACAAGAAATCATCTGATCCACAAATTGTTAGTTGTGACAATCAATAAATCCATATTTGTAAGAGCTACAGCAATGTGAAGTTACAATATGGCACAGGCAACCACACTGACCAGTAGTACGTTTATCAGACCTTATTGACAGCTCATCGGTAACTTAAATAAAGGCATAAAGGCATTTAAGTGAGCCCCAAATTTAGAGCAGGCCTAATGGAAAACCTTTATCAAACAGGCTAACTGCAGTGTTGTGGTTCTTTCCCTGCAGCATCCACACACACGCTATTAGACAGATCACGGCAAATTGAACTATCCATCATGGATAATGAGGTGTTGCCAAAAATAAATAAAGAAATAAAGAAATAATATCATATAATGCTCTTTGTGAATGATGCACTAATCACATTGCGAGCACAAAAGAATAAGTGCTAGGCATGCTAGAGCTCAAGCCTATCTCTTTTACTGGTGTATGCAGGACTCGCTGACTAAAACCCCTAATGCAGTGTCAGCATTACATCACAACAATTTAATAAGAGACAATTTAGAGTCATAAGGAAAAGTCAGGGACTCGGGTATCTTGGTATTCCAAAACATTCACATTAGAAAATATTTATACATGTTGCCATGGTCATCCAATCATCACTGCAAAGGAAAGATGGGAATTTTACAGTAATAAAAGAATAGTCTATCCTTGTTTCAGTCAATAAAGATCACTGCACAGTTAACCAATCTGCCTCTTTCACAAAGCAGATTTTTTTTATGCTACAGTATATTAGTTTATTCAGCACACTCATCTTTGCTAAGTAGCAATGCTGTATAAAGAGTGCTATGAAATACAATAATATTAAAAGTACATGGTTATATTTTAGCCAGTCATACTGCAACAACTGGACTTCTCACCTGCAAAGGTACTACTGGACATACTGTAGAAGTACAAATCTCAGAAATTATGTGGAATAAAGAAAAAAAAGCTTTTTAGGTTTTAATGTTAATGTTTTAATTGCAAGCCTTGACTTAATAATAATATTAATATTATTATTAATATAATAATAATAATAATAATAATAATAATAATAATAATAATAATAATAATAATAATAATAATAATAATAATAATAATAATAAGTATGCAGCCACATCAGGACAAAAAGGCATTTAAATGCTTATGTAAGGACAATTTTAATTTTCCTTGTTATGTCACCCAAATGAGGATGAGGTTCCCTTTTGAGTCTGATTCCTCTCAAGGTTTCTTCCGCTTCCAACTAAGGGAGTTTTTCCTCACCACAGTCACCTCAGACTTGTTCATTAGGGATAAATACAAACACATTTAAATATCTCCAATATTAATCTTGAATTTTTGTATTATATTAATCTTTATATTAGCTTTTTGTTTTATGTTTGTTCTGCAAAGCTGCTTTGAGACAATGTCAATTGTTAAAAACTGTACTAATAAATTTATAAATGTAAATTTGAATTCATCCGTTCATTTTTATATCACTTTTCCTACACAGCATGCAGTCCCTATCCCAAGGGAAATGAGGCACAAAGTGGTGGACAGCCTGGATAGGGTGCCGTCCCAGAGCACAATCATACCCATCCATTCACACACTATGGATAATTTAGAGGAACCATTTAGCCTACATCACATGTCTTCTATGTGCTTCTGAGAAAACCCCTGAAGCATAGTGAGAACAAGCATACTCCACGCAAACAGGACAGAGACAGGGATCAAATCCCCATCCATTTCAGTGCTAACACAAAGTCCCTCCCACTAACTGCTGTTCGATGGAACATTCAAAAAGCACGTGTGTGTGTGATGGTCAGGTGTCAACAAGCTTTTTGCATGGCCCTTAAACATAGCAAACAACTGCACACTGATCAACTGAAACATATACCATGTTTATCTTTTCAGCTCTAAAGTTTGACAGTGGTAATGCATATTTAGTGATCTCACTCAGTACAAGTATTTGCAGATTATATTTTGCTAAAGAAGCAAATAAAAAAAGGGAAAAAATGCTCAGCATTAGAGCAGTGCCTGGTCTATTATAACTGGCCTTATTGTAAATGTTTTATCTCTAAACTGCACACCACGACATGCAGCTCATAATATTGTTAGATTTGCTTTTTCTTTTTTGAGATTTATTTTCAGTGACCTGTAGCTGTAGGACTTACCCAAACATTGATTGCATGATTACAATACTGGCAATTTTCCATGCAAATCCTGAATAAGCAGGATAAAATATTTTTTTTCACTGAAAATGCTTGCAGATTGGACTTGGCTGAACATTATGGAAATACATGTGACCTACAAAAGATGTGTTTGTTTGTAGGTATATGTGTGTGTGTGTGTGTGTGTGTGTGTGTGTGTGTGTGTGTGTGTGCCTGCAAGTTTGTCCTGGACTGAACTCAGGTCTTTCGTCTTTTACAGTCATTTGCTGCACTTCGATTATACTGAATCTTACACTTTCGATTAGAAAAATCAATACAACAGTGGTGATGCATTCTAGAAGTGTGAGTGTGTGTGTGTTTGTGTGAGTAAGTGTGTGTAAGTATGAGGGAGAGAAAGAATTCAAAAGTATGAAAAAATATGAAAGTGTTGAAAAAATATTTTGGAGTTGAGTTTGCAGTCCCTACAGTAAGTCTTATTTTTGCCTTATTTTTATTTAATGATGCTCATCACTCGGTAAAAAAGTCAGATTTGAAGGTTTAACTGCTGCAAAAAAGACCACTATTATAATGCACTCTTGGACTCTTTGCACCTATTCCTGCTTCAATAAAAGAACAGTATAATTATTTCAGAGATGAGAGATATTGTTCTTATAGAGAGACCATTGGCTGTTATCCATAAAGCACAAAAGCTCAACTATGGACATTTAAAATAGAGTTAGTGAAATCGGCTATATTCCATTAGGGTTAGCACATAATCAAAAATTGTCTTAACAACAAACCTAATGCTACTGTAAATGTTGAATATATATATTATATATATATATATATTGATTTTTGCTATATATACTTAAATACACAATTATTACTAGATATGTAACAAAGTGCACATCTTGTTAAAATTGAATAATAAAAAGTTGATCACAAAAAAAGTGTTGAAAAAGGGAAGTCAAATCTGACGATGAAGGAACGCAAGGAGGAGTTGCAGAAAGGCTAGAGGTGCTACACAAAGGCAAGGTGTCAGGGCCTTGGGAGTCACGGCTGCTTACACAGACTTGCAAAACAGCTGAAAACTGCCAGGAAAATTTTATTTATTGACTTGCTGCATGTGTGTATGAGAGAGAGAGAGAGAGAGAGAGAGAGAGAGAGAGAGAGAGAGAGAGAGAGAGATAGTCAGTGAAAATAATGACGACTGAGCCAAAACCTTGAGAGAAGCTAGCTCACAACGCTATATCTAACTGTTCCCTTAAATCAATAGCAGTGACATTTCTGTCATTTCTGCTCACTCTCCCCCTCAAAGGAAAACCCTTCAGCTCTCATATCCTAAGTGCAAGCCGGATGATCACAACACACCGCTGTATAAGGAGCTCCATCACCACACTGGGTGGACACTGAAATGTGCACCTGCACCACTGATTCATTTCCTACAAGGTTGTGCAACTCGTACAAGGAAAGAAATCAGAAATTCTCCTGTTTCCTATTTTATACAATGCTTATTTTCAATTGTTCTTAAAAGTTATACAAGATATACAGAAGGACCAAACATGCATTACACACACACACACATACACACTTCTAAGACATGGAAATCACCACATTGACACTACTGGTCAATTTGCAATGCAGCTACTACAAAACATCAACAGTATTGAATTTTCAGAAATATAATTGTTGAATCGAAATAATAGAATCTAAAAGCTTTTCAAAATGGGGCAAAGAGTTCTTTGCTAACTTGGAGTGACCCAACTACCATGCTAACAATCTGCATCCATGATCCCACAGGCACCTCGAGAACAAGTGCAAACTCGTACTTACGTATAAGCCATTTTTATCACTGCCCTTTAGCAAACCAGGTCTGGGCTACATTTCAGAGGCAAAGAATAGCACACTATTACAAAAACTACATTGTCATGTGCATTGTCTACACTTTATACCAATCCATGGGAGTCGAGAGAAAAAAGATTTACAGAGAGGCAGACAAGAGAAGCATGGCAGAGGAAAAGACACCCTCCCTGTGAGACCGTCCAAAATATAAGACAAGAAAAAACGAAAGAGGAGAAGGGACAAAAAGAGAAAGAAAGATCAAGGGTATCTATCAGGAGTTGAGCATTCTCATCTTGGCGATAAAAGTTCTGAGTCAGCCTGGTGAGACTCCAGAGTGTCAAGGCTAATTGATGCTGAAATCTGAACTGGATGACAGCGACGGCTCTGAGAACTGCTAAAGTGATTATTCATGAGTGCATGTCGACTGGACGGTGCTCCTGACGATACACAGTTCAATGTCACTGCCTTAGATTGTTAAGAAGCGTTGATTGGCTTCCTGTAGGGTGACTGTAGGACAGCAAGAGGGACTGGTCACATCCGATTTAAAAGACATCAATATTAACACTCCAGCTATAATGTACAACATTACAATGCTGTTTAATTGTCAGATCTTTCCTGTCCATGTGGTATTAATCGATAGGACAAAAATACGTAAGTAAATGTGAGCCTTCATCATTGCACTTGCTGGGGAGTTACAGGTAGGTATAGAGGGGATGATTGGAGTTATTGGCTGTAAGAGCAGAATTTACAGTATAACCACACCTCTAGATAATAAATGAATTTCATTTTCCCTTTAAAAATGCTCTTCACCAGGTTATTTTGGGCAAGAATGGCTGAGTGATTAAGGGCTCTAATAACAGATCAGATGATCAGTGTTTCAAGCCCATTGATAACCCTTGCTTTTCCAGGGGTGCTCTAACCCCAGCTTCCTAACAGGCTGGGATAGGCAAGAAAAACAATTTCACTGTTGTGTAATGTTTAAACTCTGCATCTTCTTCTCGTCTTACAAAAGCTAAAGAATGTAGCTGTATTTTCCATCCTTGATACATAATCTGATCTTATGCTTTGCTTTTTTGTATCCAATGATCCAATGATTCTGATGAAGCAATAAAATGACCAATGCTAACAAATGTGCAGTGCTTTCCCATGCTGATTGTTCAGATTTAAACCTGAATGTTTGTGGACATTGAGCTTTGATATATGTTTGTGTTGGATGCTTTGGGGATAATTATAAATATTACTGTTTAATTTTTGCAGCATGTACAGTAGCACTTTGCCCCAGGTATGAATGTGCATAGGACAAACTCTACCGATTCATAGCCAGTGACCCCACTGAACAGGCTTCAACCAATAAATCAGTTACTGATAGTGGATTAACAGACCATTTTAATGCATTTTAATGTATGCATATATCTCAAAAATGATTAGGAGTTAAAAAACAAAGGAATAGCTTGCATGGGTTGGACTGGAAAATAGAAAAACCTTTAGAAAAGTTAACTGAATGTGATAGATGTAGTTAAATTGGCAAAGAAGTCAAAGCACAATCTTTGCTTTTCCATCCACAGCATCATCCTACTAACAACTTAAAATAAAATTGCAAATTTGTCACTGAAACAGGAACTCCAGCAAAGCTAATTTCCAGACCCACTTGTTATAATGACCAATCCCAAACAATATCTTGTTGCAATGGAGGATCTTTTTCAGGACTCTTTCCACTAAAAGACAGGATCTGATCAAATGGCAGCACAGTGCATGTAATCATACACACTAGAGATGTACGCTATAGACTTTTCCCTTTATATAAATCATATATATCACCTTTAGAAACATGATATAAGGAAGTGTCACTGTACATCATAGCAAACGATCAAATCATTAGTCTAATGAACACAGTTTTAAGAGCGGCAGTAGGCTTTGATAAGCTTTAGTGAGCACGTTTTACCTCTCCAAACAGCAAACACCTGAACTGTACAACCAGCAATCCTTCATCCCACAATCTCTAATGCACTTCCTCGCTGACAAACAGTATTCTTTCTTTCTGCTCTTGCATAATGGTAATAGCGCTCTAGGCTATGCACAAATCTCTCATCAGCTCCAGTGATGATCACAACACACTGCCTAAACACAGAGAAAACACACAAACACCCACATATACCTTTCTCTTTGTCTTGCTTCTTCTGTTTTGCGCTTTAATACACATGGCTATTTATCAATAGAAACATGTGTTCAATGTACACAGCACATCTGTTTTTGAGAAAATGGGAAAAATGAACTTTTTTCATTCATCTTACACTTGTTTAATTATTTTTTTTTTTTTGCACAAATCTGTTAAAATTGCAAACCCATCTCAGATCGCACTGACTGAATTTGTAAAGAACTGACACCACACGGTGGTAGTGGTGGTAATTTACTGAGAAACAGAACACAAGTAAACATAGTCTAAACAGACAAGACAAGTAAACATAGTCAGCTGAGCATGAAGCTTTTGCCAAGACCAACTGCGCTCAGCTCATGACTTGTACAAGACCTTAGATGGCAGGATAATGGAGATGTTTTGGTGAAGGGAAAAATATACTCTCTTCCTTTGCAGGGAACGTTTTTTTAGTTACTCACTCACTCACTCATTTTCTACCACTTATCTGAACTACCTCGGGTCACGGGGAGCCTGTGCCTATCTCAGGCATCATCGGGCATCAAGGCAGGATACACCCTGGACGGAGTGCCAACCCATCACAGGGCACACACACTCTCATTCACTCACACAATCACACTCTACGGACAATTTTCCAGAGATGCCAATCAACCTACCATGCATGTCTTTGGACCGGGGGAGGAAACCGGAGTACCCGGAGGAAACCCCCGAGGCACGGGGAGAACATGCAAACTCCACACACACAAGGCGGAGGCGGGAATCGAACCCCCAACCCTGGAGGTGTGAGGCGAACGTGCTAACCACTAAGCCACCGTGCCCCCTGTTTTTTAGTTAAATTAATTTATTGTGCAGTATATAGGACAGGAGATCAAAATCAAAATGAAAGGCAAAAGCCACTAGCAAAATTTTCAGTCTGAGATAACACTGCTCTGGTTTCCAGTCTGTAAGCGAACTCTTAACTGTTAAATAGGCTGAACTGAATTCAGGGCAACCTAAATCAAAGGACAGGTGTATAGCATTGTGCATAAATGTGTATGTGTGTTTGTCTCAGGAGAATGTTTGAAGGCCGATGGAAAGCTCAGATCCGTTGGAGGGCCATTAAAAATAGGGTTCCTATTACTCATGCCAAATGTAGGCTGACTTGACGTTTGCGGGTCGAGACTTTACGTGCGAGAAGTTCTTCCTACTGTCCTTGATTTGTAGAGAAAACTTTACGATAAGAAGAAAACCAGGCCAGGACAATTTAGCACCAAAAAATGTCTTGCTGTTCTAAAGGTTCTAAAGTAGTGATGTATACTGCTGCGACATGGGCAAATACCTTGTATGCTGTATAAATACCTGTAATACATGCTGTATTAGCCGATTGTCCACGTTTACACAATGAACCATGTGTTACACCTGACACAAATCATTTATATCATATGTACAAAATATGATGAAAGGAAACTTGTATATAATAAAATCATTAAATAGATTTAAAAATAATAAAGATAAAACAAAGACAAAGACAAAGAAGAAGAGATTCCGAACATTAATAACTATTCTCATGGTTAAAAATATTAGTAATAAAGTGTGAAATAGTATGCAAAAAAAAAAAAACAAGCCATGATAAGTTACGTTTTAGATTAAAAAAATGAAACAATACAAACATTTACAACAAAGAAAACTGTGTCAACTGAGTGCTTCCATTCCCAGCTTCCATTTTCATATACTAAAAGCACAGATGATCACAGAGTCTAGTTGAAAACATAGACGTAGTGTCTCCTGTCAGATCTGATACCAAATTGCCTGCATGGTGAATATGAACATTTTTTGATCTATGATCACACATATGGCACTTCTTCTTGGGTGAAAATTGTTTGGGGGTGAAACAAAAAAACCCTAAAACCCTGCAGAGTTCTTAACGAGACGACGTGAAGATGTGTGTGATGTGATCACAGACAAAAACATTGGCACAAAGAGTAAAGTAATGTTATCCAAGAAACATGGTGATTGAAATCGGTAGCACCGACAATCATATAAAAACACAATCTAGAAGGCTATCACATATAGCAGACGTAAAACACGTATACTAGATGCAATGTCAAAGTTTGGTGTACAAACTCTGTCATTATTGGGAGATACTGCTACGGTAACTTTGAATTTAATATGGTTAAATGTAGACCTTTTTTTATCTGCCAAGAGAGTTCACTTCCACTATTGTTACCACAGTATATGCATTGAGGATGCAGCATTCTTAAAGACTCCTTCTTCCTGCCCATAGACTGTTTGCCCCCCTTCCCTCTGGTAGGTGTTTCAGGAGCCTCAAAAACCAGGAGACTGAGGAACAGCTTTTTCCCAAGGGCAGTCTCCTTACTGAACTCTGCCTCCCAGTGACCCCAACCCACCCCCCACCGCCCCAACCCCGACATATTATGTCAATGTAATATTTAATGTATAACACCCTGTCTATTTTGTCTATAACACCCAACCTATATATCTTGTCCGTAGCATGTTCATCTGTACTGTATAATATGCTGTTCATACTGTATATACTGTACATCTTGCACTTGCTGCTTATTTTACTTCTGGTTAGATGCCAAACTGCATTTCATTGCCTGGTACTTGTACTTGTGCAATGACAATAAAGTTGAATCTAATCCAATCTAATCGAATCCAAACTCTGGCATAAAAAAATACATTGTCATGACTATGATGAAAACTCTCCAGCCCACACTTATAATTTATTAACCACACTGTCTGTGACCCAATTTTCTGCTGCAGCTCAGCAAACTACTCTTCTTTTAAATCCAACGTGTTGTATGTTTATCCACTGTCAATGCTGCATTTGTAGCTGACCTGTAGAATTTAAATTCATACTCTGATTGGTTGTCTTTTTACACAAGTGTCATAGGAGCACTCACAAAGTAATATTTAAGAAAATTTTCTGACACTGCCAGAACTTTGTCATCGACCGCCTTTGGTTGTATCCTCACTAAATCAGCTGTTGGTGAGCACACTACATTATAAGTTCCAAGACGGTCAATCTCAACTAACGACCCGAGATTATCCTTTACGATGTGTGATTGAGCCTGCAACAGCAATTTCGGCCTGAATATTTTGTACAGTATAAGGATGGTTTTACCCGATCGTTGTGAAAAGACAGACATCTATGTTTAGCTCAACACAAGAGCACCTTTTTGCCTTTTAGACAGGAGGGGGTGAAGATCCAGGTGCAGAATTTGCAGTGTCACAGACTCTTGGCCACAGATGTCTATGGCATCACAGGGATCACCAATTCAGCTAAACAACTGACACCTATGCAACTTCCTAACCTGGAGACATTGCAGAAGATGTTTAGACAAATTGTTGATGTCTGTTCTACTACTGTATACTAGTTAGGTTAGCCAGATATGCCTAGAAACAGATATATACCTCAGCCTCAAGACTTACCTTCACAAACAGGGTACAGTAATGCAAGAACATCCTTTCGTTCCTTTCAAAGTATGCTCTGTACAGTTGGCATGCACAACCTATAATATTCATACAACATAAAAAGCCTTGAACACAGCTCTGAATTATTCAGTGTAGTACTGAAATTGGTTCAAACTTGGTTCAATCAAGTAAATTTCAATTCTACTCTTCATGAACAAAACCTAATTTTTATCACGCTTTACAACAAGGGGACGGTGTAGAGGCATAAAGTGCATGAAACGTGAAGTTAGATAAAGAGATTCCATCCGGAGGCAGAGCGCTACCCTCTGAATCTCCGCTCTGCTTCTGTCAGCACACCAGCACTTTCCCCTAAGATCAATCAGATTACATAACACTGCAGAGAGAGGAAGACTAACACAAAGTGTTGGAAAAGGAGGAGGAGGAGAAGGGGCTGCAGTGAGGCAGAGTGGAGGGTTCGGAGCAACAAATGAGACTAGAGAAGGACTCCGGCAGCTTAACGAATCCCAAACATAAACACTACCGATGGATCGAGACAGACTGTCCACAAAACCCGAAAAGAACGTATGAGTAAAGGTTTCAGAAGAGGGAGAGGAGGAAAAGCAGATATGGCTCACTCCATATCCTACAGCAGGTTGGGGTTTGTGTGACTCACTGGAATTAAACAACAGATGTGACATGGCTGTCCTGAAACAGGAGGTGGCCAGCAACAGTAGCGACTGAGTCCAATGATGAAAGCATCAAAGTAAAAGAAGGAAAGACGCAACAGCAAGAATGACTGCAGGTTGCAATCCTCTGCTCTAACACAACTTACTGTAGCTACCACACCCTACTGTAGGTCATCCAAATCACTAGATCACTGGATCCAGGCTTTCTTATTAGACACCCTAAAACAATGGGCAAAAATGACATGGTCAGTAGTGCAAAATAAGTGCAAATATAATTCTGCAGTCACTAGAGGTTATAATTATTAACCTCCAACCAGAAAAAGGCAAAAGAACTAAAATGACAAATCATGTCTGCACCTAGCATTAAAAGTAAACAAATCTGTATATCTTGCCTTTAAATGAGTTCATTCATTCATTCATTTTCTACCGCTTATCCGAACTACCTCGGGTCACGGGGAGCCTGTGCCTATCTCAGTCGTCATCGGGCATCAAGGCAGGATACAGGTGCCAACCCATCGCAGGGCACACACACACTTTCATTCACTCATGCAATCACACACTACGGACAGTTTTTCCAGAGATGCCAATCAACCTACCATGCATGTCTTTGGACCGGGGGAGGAAACCGGAGTACCCAGAGGAAACCCCCGAGGCACGGGGAGAACATGCAAACTCCACACAAACAAGGCGGAGGCGGGAATCGAACCCCCAACCCTGGAGGTGTGAGGCGAACGTGCTAACCACTAAGCCACCGTGCCCCCCTTTAAATTAGTTATGTACAGACATATTTAATGTACAGACATATTTAAAACATATTTGAAAATAAAATCATAGACTATACAGAGTGCAGTTTGAGAAAGAAAATATACATAATTCCTCACAGACAGTTGGCAAGCTTGTGATAACAAAATAAGAGCCTGGTTGTTCAAAGCTTTGTATTTAGTTTGACTTTACTTCAGCCAAAAACTGGCTATCAGGTTGTGTTGCTACCTCACAGCTCCAGGTTCTCCAGGTCCTGCACACAGGTTTATCTGCATGGAGTTTCTGTTCATGTTCTCCATCTTTTGTTCTCCAGCTTCCTCCCACCTCCGAAATAACATTCCAGTAGGCATGTACAAAGAACTGATGTCACATCCAAAATTTAATGGGCTGACTGTATGCAAAAACCTTCTCTGCAGTGCCCCTATCATTTATCTAACTAGCCAGCAGCTCAGGAGCAGGAGCTATGATAATATATGATAGATCAACCAAGATCAAAACATATCTACATTTAAAAACTCATTTAACAACCATTCAGAACTGTAGTAAAGATATAGTACATCTTAGTCATGCAACACTGTCTACCAGGCTTATATTCAGATATTCTGTCAAGCCAGTGAAGCTTTTATTCACTGACTAGGCACAGAGGAATACAGGTCTGTGAGTTCCTCATCTTTTAATAACGGAATTCGAAGTTGAAGATAATAGCTAAGACTTTCCTCCGTGCTGTGAGAAACTTCACACAGGGGAGCCGTAGGATAGGGAGACAAAAAGTAAATGAACGTGAAACAGACGGCTTGTAGAGTTGTACTGGAGAGACACAATCTGTTTAATTATAACCAAAATGATAGCAGATCTGTCATTATTTACTTTACAGTGAAAGTACATTTTCCAACTGTTCTACCTAATTAGAGTAACTAGTAAGAAAATATAATGTTCACAATTCTCCCACATCTGCTCAATAGCAGGAGGATTCAATGTCAGAGTTAATACATTCGATTAACAAGTTATCTACCGGGTGAACGACAGGTCATATTCCCTGATAACAGCATTTGAGTCGAACCTTGAGGTCCTGTACCATTACTATTTTTAAATAATGCTGTTTGCTATATAAAGCAGCAAATAAATGACATGAAATCTGATACGGCTCACCTTTTGGAGAAACCTAATCTTGGGACACTCGTGGCTATTCGATTAATGAAAAATAGTCAGGGTCTTTGAAATATATGTTTCAAAAAATGTTTCAGATTTAGTCTTCAGGTACGCTTGGTTCATATTCAGGATAGACTTTGGGTCCACTTGGACCCTGAGAAGTATAAAGTAGCTACTGAAAGTGAGCGAATGAGTGAGTTAAACCTCTTAAACCTCCAAATTGTGACAATATGAATTTTGTTCCTTCTCTTCAATAATGGATCAATCAGTGCACTTTTTCATTATGATATGAGCATGCCCTTTAAGTATCTCTAATATTCATAATCCAAAATGAAAAAGTGTCAGTGGTACATAAATTTTAGGTTTACCTCAACTGGATAAAAAGTCTATGTACAGTACCAGATGATGTGCTGAGTAGTTTGACTAATTTGTTGGTCATAACACTGTCAGTGCTATTGCTGGTATCTTTTGGCATGTCTCTGTATGTCCTTCTGGTCTGGCTGATCACGTCAGTCACTGATTAGACTGACTGAAATTGGTAGACTGGCTTTTTGCCAGTATTCATCGTACAGGTCCATTGTCTTAATGACAGCAGCACTGAACTAGGCCCAGTTTTCATGTATTATTATTATTATTATTATCATTATGAGTAGTAGTAGTAGTATTAGTAGTAGTAGTATATTGACTTGGTTGTTGTGTTGTGGTTTTGGTTGCTTTATTCTTTTGTTATGTAGATCTGATTAGCAACTGCGGCATGACTTGAACGCACCCTGAATTTCATTATGGCACTGCATTTAAACAATATTCGGTGGTTTGACGGGGGCTTTAAGACTAAGTCGCTAATTTTGGCTAATTCACACTCACACATTTTAGTGTTTTGTTGTATTTTAATGTATTTGTTTGGTTAATACTCTTTACTCACTAATCGGATTATTGAATCATGACATCGCTTGAGGAATTTTGTAATGATCCTCAAGAGTAGTTGTTAAACCTTTGTTCTAAAAAACAGCTGTGGAAAACTGTAGAGCGGTATGAATTGAGTGGTACAAATAAATGACTAAGAAAGATGAGCTTAGGGAGGAGATAAGACAACAACTGATGGATATCCAAATTTTGCCAGGTAGTTATAGACTCTCTTTGAAGACTCTCTTGCTTGCATATTGCATTGAATTGTACTGGGATTGGGGGACCTTTTGTTAGCTGCCCGGGAGAAACCCCAGTTTGGGGTTTTTAGTGTAAATGAACTAGTTTTTGGACATAAGGTACGCAGTCCACTTTTTTTTAAACAATCATTTAAGGGCAAAGTGCCACTAAAAAGTCTGCTGGACTATGTGCATGGCTTTCTAAAGCAACCATTGTTAGCTGGTCAAACATCACGAGAACATTTATAAAAAGCTTAGACAAAGATGAAAAAGCTTTTCTGTTGTCAGTCAGAGCAGCATGTACTGTATTTAGTCCAGGTGATCACTTCTTGGCATTGCTTCCTCTACCTGGCTCCCTGTTTTGTGCAAAATTTGCAGCCAGTACACTGTTGTGTGATCATTATCTGACCTTAACTCCCTAGGTTGACTGTAAATCCTCCTAAATGTGATTTTGCACAAGCAACACTTTTCTATTTGGGAAAGGAAGTGGGTCAGGATAGTGTCTGTCCTTTGTGTGCTAAAGTACTTGCAGTAGAAAGTTTCCCTACTCATTGTACTAAAAAGAAGCTGAAGAGATTTATCGGCTACTACCTTAGATTTTGTCCCAATTTTTCAGTCATTTGTCTAATGTGTTAAAGAGCTCTGTTAAGTTTGAATGAACCTTGTAATGTCAACAAGCATTTGAGAAGGTTGTTGTCTGCTGCTCCTGTTCGCCCAAAAAATTCAGACTCGTACAGATGGTACTGATCATCCAATTAACTATTTCTGACATTAATTTTACTCTCATCAAATAAACTAATCTGTTATTGAGAAAGAGACACTTGCATTGATTTGGGCTCTTCAGCATTTTTGATGTTTATGTGGGAAGAGGGGCTCCAATCATCATCTACTTTGATCATAAAACATAAAAATGGTTAACGAGATGGATACATTTCTTTGCAGCCTTATAATTTGACAATCAAAGATATTAAAGGTACTGATAATGTATCTCTGGATCTTCTAGTGGCGGTTAAGCGAAGCATAAGGTCAATTTCAATGTTAAGTGTAAAAATTGTGAATATGTTTTTTTTTACAGTGTGTGTGTTATGATTTGGTTGTTGTGTTGAGGATTTGGTTGTTGTGACTTGAACACAATTGAATTTCATTATGACACAATATTTAAACAAAATGCGGTAGTTAGACGAGGCTGCTAAGCCGCTGCTTAGGCAGTTTGCCAGACTCACGTTCCAGTTAGTGTTGTTTGGTTGTATTTCTTCTGTTAATACTCTCCACTCACTCGCAACAATTACCGATCAACATTATTGATTCTTGATACTTATTGTTCTATTGATTATGGCTGTAATAAATTCTTTTTGAGCTAACTCATTGTGTTGTTTCCCTTTAATATTGCATCTTTGAGCCAGGTCTGACAATTCTTCTTCTTCTTCTTCTTCTTCTTATTATTATTATTATTATTATTATTATTATTCATAGTACTTAATTTTACACAAAACCCTCAGCAGAATTTGAGCTTGTTTTTGAACTCTAAAGGTTGGCTTTGAACTCTAAAGGTTTACAACAATATGTTGTAAATAGCCTGGTTATTTGTGGAGAACATCTGAGACATCAGCTGAAAAGCTGAGAGTGGTTTATCTATACAGATCTGTATTTTGTGTGTGTGTGTGTGTGTGTGTGTGTATGTTTGTGTTCATCCCACCACATGTGGTGTAATCAATCACTCAGTGTTTTATTGATTTTCCCTCCCTCACCCTACACACTGACCTTCATGACTTCAAACACTAAGGAGCAACAAACCAAGAAGCAAACAGATGAGCCAATGGCATGCTGTGGCATGATACAAAACTTTGAGGAACATGTCACTGGGACAACCTTGGACCAGCCTCCATGCATCACACTATCAAGATCCTTAAGACTGATTTGCAAAACATTGGGGTCAAGTCCTAACCACCTGGCAACCATGTTTTAGAGTACAATATTGAGGTACTCCAATAAAAATCTGTTAGGTGAGCTGAAGAGTGTTTTGTACAGTGAGCTCATATGCAATAGACACACATGAATATTTATCTATTGTATCTGTTCATCTAGTTTAGAGATTTAGTGGTTCATGGGTTCTTGTCACTTATATATTTAATATATGAAACATTTGTGAACCTACAATTTGACTTTTATATATTATATTTTCAGAAAGTAAAGGCCATTTAATGTTAAGGGAAAATGTTGGGCTATATTAGACACACTGAAAGCTGCTGAGGAACCTCATAAGCTCTCCAAGCAGATATTGTTCTGTAAGCAGACAACACAGTAGATGAATGGTCACTAACAATGCTAACAAGTCACACGTCAGCTAATATTTCATGTCTGGAAAAGGCAGAAGGATGACAGATAGGGCAATCAGGACTCGCAGCCAAACAGACAGACAGCACGCAAGACACATGGCATGCATCAAAATGGCAGACGTTCTGGAGGGTAGGGAGTGACAAAAAGCATTATTCATTACTCCACTGTACTAAAACCGGGGAATGCTAATGGCTCGGTTTTCAGCTTAGTGTTTCGTCGCTGCAAACAAGATTCCATTCAATTCAATTTATTTCAAGTTTATTTGTATAGCGCTTTTTACAATTGACATTGTCTCAAAGCAGCTTTACAGAACATAAACATAGAACAAATGGTTAATATTAAGAATAAAATAAAGATTACTAGAATACAAAATTCAAGATTAGTATTAGATAAGAAGAAGAAAACTATTTAGCAAATAAGCCACTGATACAAGGAGTAGAATCAGTGTTTGCACACCTGATACACGATTAAATGGTAAAGGCATCTGGTCATGTTTGATCACCTTTCTGTTATGTCTTGTTTGGGACTGGGTGTTAAATGGCATTGATCTTCCTCCTCTCAGCAAAGGTCACCTCAGTTCACAACGTGTGTGTTGGAGTGGACACATTACTTCAGACAGAACTGAAAGGTCAGCTTCAAAGCTCAACACACTTCAAAGGATCAAAGTCATTGTTGCTGAATGAGGATAGGGCTGCTAGATAGAATGATGGACACACACATGTACATCACTGTCCTCATGCTGTGCAGCCTAAAACTCACCTGCACACACCTGACATTTTTTAACAAAATTGCAACAGTTTTATTATTTATCTGTTGTATATCAACTAATCTATTTCACCAAAGACAAAAAAAAAAATCTCTGTTTATACTGTATGTTTAATCCAATGTTGTACTTTGGATTTGGGTATGCTATGGAAATCCATACTCCTACACCATATTTTACTTAGAAATCAGAGCAATCTATCTGTCCTAAAAGAAGTTTGTAAGTAGATCATTTCCAACAGGCACAACTTTTCTTGTCTCTTTCTCAATAACAGAGTAGTTTATTTGATGAGAGTAAAATTAATCTGAGAAATAGTTAATTGATTGATCAGTACCATCTGTATGAGTCTGATTTTTTTGGGCACACAGGAGCAGCAGACAACAACACTTCTACCTTCTCAAATGCTTCTTGACATTGCAAGGTTCTATCAGCAGCGTCGGGATAATATAGACCCAACTGCAGGATAGCATAAAATAAAACTGGGTTTAATAACTTAAAAAAACATGAAACAGGGTCACAGACTAGGACAGCCGACATCACGACAACAACAGAGGATTCCGTGCTGCTCAAGGCAAAGCGGCTCAACTAAATACTAACAACAATTAACACATGAGGAACAGGTGTGCAGAGGCGGGGAGGACAAGACAAGGGCGGGGCAGACACGTGAACACAGAACATCAACAAAATTCATTCAAACTTAACAGAGCTCTTTAAAACATTAGACACTCTCACTCACTCATTTTCTACCACTTATCCGAACTACCTCGGGTCACGGGGAGCCTGTGCCTATCTCAGGCGTCATCGGGCATCAAGGCAGGATACACCCTGGACGGAGTGCCAACCCATCGCAGGGCACACACACACTCTCTCATTCACTCACGCACTCACACACTAGGGACAATTTTCCAGAGATGCCAATCAACCTACCATGCATGTCTTTGGACCGGGGGAGGAAACCGGAGTACCCGGAGGAAACCCCCGAGGCACAGGGAGAACATGCAAACTCCACACACACAAGGTGGAGGCGGGAATCGAACCCCCAACCCCGGAGGTGTGAGGCGAACGTGCTGACCACTAAGCCACCGTGCCCCCTGGTCTAAATGGTATAAAGCATGCAAAGAAAGCAGGGGTATAAACGCAGGATCTGGCAACATATTTATATGAGAAACAGATATACAGTGGTTGGACAATGACACTGAAACATGGGCCAATACAGGGTTGGAGGTTTCACACCTATGTGCAGCACAAAACACAAAACACAATTCCTGATAGCTAATCTTTTCCAAACCCAGCTAACTGCCCTTGAAAAGAGCAGTACACAATGAATGACTTCTCTCATTTTAAACTGTGAGAAAGATAACATATGCTGTGGGAAGCCATGCATTTGTATCCATGAGGTAAAGTGGTTCATCACCCTATAGATGCATAAAACATTTTTTTTATTTTTATTATTAGGTTTAAACCGATAGCATAAACCTTGCTGTTACCATGGTAACCACATTAAAAAGACATATGTGATTATTCACCTGCCTTATCAAAAGCTGTTCTAAACAGGAATTCACAAAGCCACAGAGAGTTTAATGGACATTTCACTCGCCTTGTCTAAAACCCCTGAACTCTTGCCATTTTTCTTGTCTGATTTAGTATTTGGCGATTCCTGATATCAACGCCAATCAGATTAATCCTACCCCAACCTCAACCCAACCACCCCATATGTACATTAAAACATAATCATACAAACTCACAGAGCAGTATGAATAGAACACTACATTAATGCACAGGTACAAAATACCGGCACAGACACAAACACATACACACACAAAAACAGCATGTGCACACACACACACACACACACACACACACACACACAACAGCAACAGGAATCATCTCCAGCATTGCCACTTAAACTAGTAACCCGCCATAAATCCGATTATCACACTTATTACGTAATCTCCAACAAAATCACACTGTGTGTGTTCAGTTCATTACAACAAAATTAGAGCATTAGACATCAGAGTTGCACAGCACGACTGACAACAGCCACCCATCGGTCATTCTGGTCTGCACAGCTTAAAACAGCAAAGGCGTTTCCTGCGCAGTTACAGTCGTCCATCTTGTGCAGCCTGTAGCTGCAGATCAAAGTGTTTGTACAGCTCATTACACCAACATGAGGAACCACAATGAATAGAAATATTTCACTGTTAAGTAAACTATGTTGTATTTACAGCCAGCTGATGCTGTGGAGATGAGTTAATTATGTGTCACATCTAGGGTCACTGAAATGCAGAAAAGCTTGTAAACATGAAGATATACAGAGAGAGAGAGAGAGAGAGAGAGAGAGAGAGAGAGAGAGAGAGAGAGAGAGAGACTTGAGGTGAGTTTCAAAAAAATAAAAATAAAAAAATAAGAAGGAGAAGTGTGCAAAATTTCCAATCGGGGGAAATCAAGCGTGTTTTTAACTATTTCTTTTTCTTTATATGGTAAATAATTCATTTTAAACTAAATTAGAAACTTTGAACCTCAAAATCCTGATTCTATGAATGAAATGGAAATGACCACAACTCTACACACCTGGTAAAGCAGTTCTTCTTCCCAGGGCAGTACTGGATCATCATGCCTTTCCCTGTTCCTACAGTGTAGCAAATCCAATGTCACTGCACCCAAGTTAATTCACATGACCGGGTTTAATTATAAACATGAAGCAGTTTATAAAATTCAGTTTACAGGCTCTGTGCACACAGACTCACCATCGAAAATGGCAAACAGAGATACGCTCAGCTCATAAAAGAATAAAGACTTTCTTCTCACTGCTTTCTGCTCACTTGCACGTATATTTTTCTCGATATACATGCTTCCATTAGGGAACATTATTAGAAGACATGGGATTAGCTTCCATTGCTATGCTGATGACACACAGTTATACATCTCATCAAAACCAGATGAAATAACTAAATTGTCCAAATTAACTCAATGCCTTAGAGAGACTGGATGAGCTGTAACTTTCTGTTGTTAAACTCTGATAAGACAGAAACACTACTTATAGGCCCAAAAACTAGTACACAGAAACTCTCACAACTTAATTTCCAATTAGAGGGATGTACTGTTACTAGTAGCTCGACAGTGAAAGACCTGGGTGTTATATTAGACAGTAACAAACAATGATTGAAAATCATATCGCCCAAACCACAAAAACAGCCTTCTTCCACCTTAGAAATATTGCCAAGCTGAGAAACATCCTGTCTGTATCTGATGCTGAGAAGCTAGTTCATGCTTTCATGACCTACTAGGTGGTTGTCCTGCATCTTTAATAAATAGGCTACAGTTAGTCCAAAATGCAGCGGCCAGAGTTCTCACTAGGACAAGAAAGTATGACCATATAACCCCAATTTTATCATCTCTACACTGGTTACCTGTTAAGTTTAGAATTGATTACAAACTGCTGCTACTTACGTACAAGGCTCTTAATGGTTTAGCTCCCATGTATCTAACTAGTCTTCTAACACGTTACAATCCTTCACGCTCTCTGAGATCACAAAACTCAGGACTCCTGGTAGTCCCCAGAATATCTAAGTCTACTAAAGGCGGAAGAGCGTTCTCTTATTTAGCTCCCAAACTCTGGAATCGTCTTCCTGATAGTGTTCGGGGCTCAGACACACTTTCACAGTTTAAATGTAGATTGAAAACTCATCTCTTTAGTCAGGCGTACACATAATACATCCCATAAATATTGTGCACTATCACACTAGACTTGCACATTCTTATGAACAGCAGATATGTTAATCCCTCTGCACTGCTCTTCTCTTTTTCTACCCATGCTGAGACACCCATGCTATGATCGTCTTCCGTGCGTTGAAATTTTTGGACCTCCACTGAGACAAGGCTGACTCTGTGAGAACCCCGAGACATCTACAGATCTACCGGCTCCAGTTGGACTCTGTGATACTTGTATATTTGTAACCACACCATCTAGTGTCACCCATATGAGGATGGGTTCCCCTTGAGTCTGGTTCCTCTCAAGGTTTCTTCCTTTACCAATCTAAGGGAGTTTTTCCTTGCCACTGTTGCCTGAGCCTCCTCAGACTTGCTCATTGGGGACAAATACACATACACACATACATACATACATACACACTGTGAACTGTATATATCTTGAATTTTTATTATATTAATTCTTTATACTTCTCCTTATGTTTATCTTTTGTTCTATGTTTATGTTCTGTAAAGCTGCTTTGTGACAATGTCCATTGTAAAAAGCGCTATACAAATAAACTTGAATTGAATTGCTTGACAGGGCGGGCCAAGCTCGAGCTTTCTTCTTCAACTGTAAAACAAACGCACAAGAAAGGGCCACATGCAAACTGTGCTCTAAATTCTGCTTAACACTGTGATGTACTACTGCCTACTACGACCTGCTCCCTGTGTACTGCATGTGTTTATGAAGGTTTTGCTCTGAATTCTCTGGTTTCCTCTCACTAGTGTGTGACTTTATGTGAATAGCGTCATCCCACCCAAGGAGAATGCTCCATTCTTAGTAGTAGGAGCAGTCGTAGAAGTAGTCATGGCAGAATTCCATGTAGTAAACAGTATTAAGTAGCATTAATTAGTTGCCATAAAAGTAAGTATTAGTCATAGAAAGTAAGACTGGTATTAGAAGTACTAATCTTATGTAGCAGTAAGTAAAAGTCATAGTAGAAGATAGTACTACGGGCTCAGCAGTACAGTGGATATCGTAACCACCTCATAGCTCCAGAGTGCCCATGTCTGATCCTGACTCCATGTTCTCCATATGTTTGTGTGGGATTCCACTGGGATCTCTGGTCACCTCTCACCACCCAAAAACATGCAGGTAGGCAGAGTGAAAACTATTAACTGCCCAAAAGCTTAAATGAGCTTAAATTCACCTGAGATGAATTCTCCTGCCTTTCGCCCAATATTACTGGGATAGGCTCAGAGACATCTATCCTATGTTTTAGAATGTTATTATTACTACATTTGCGGCATAGCTGTTGTGTTAACATTCTTAATAATCCTGTTTGTTTTGTACATTACTGTTGTCAATTTGAAACCTAATGGTTTATTACAAAATAGCACATGAAGTTATAAAACAGATAGAGCTATAGTGAATTAAATCAAATTAAATCTATATTTACGCCATTGGACAGACGTCCTTATTCAGAGTGTTGTACAAAAGTACTCTGAAATCTCTGTCAATGAATACATCGATACTGGTTCACTAGGTCACAGACTAAGAATACCACCAGTCTAGATGTCTGTTGGGAGATAGTAGAGCAAGAATAGCACACAATCTTTTTTATTATTATTTAAATACAAGTGCTAGTTTAATACAAGTATTTCAGGAAGAGTCATTTGAAGATGTACCGTGACTCAGCTGTTTTGACATCATGTGGAAGTTTATTCGACCACCTAGGTGCCAGAGCAGAGAAGAGTCTTAACACTTACAGACCTTGTACCCTGAGAGATGGTGGGATTAGAGCAGCAATACTAGAAGATCTGAGGGAGAGTGGTGCAGTGCGGTGACTGAGAACAGCTTTGAGATAAGAGGATGCTGGGCCTTTTTGGATTTGTAGGCAGGCATCAATGTTTAAAATCTGATGCATGCAGCTACCGGAAGCCAGTAAGGGAGGGCAGCAATAGGGTGGTGTGGGAGAACTTCAGAAATTTGAAAACACGTTGTGCAGCTGGATTTTGTAAAAGGCTGTGTTGCACTCAGAGGCAGACCGGCCAGGGGCGAGTTGCAGAAGTCTAGTCTCAAAATGACAAGATACTGAACAAGCACCTGAGTGGCCTGAATGTGGATAAAAATGGCAGAATTCTTCCAAAACTGTAAAGGAGGTACCAACAAGAGTGTGCCAAATTAGCAATGTGCAGGAAAAGAGGACAGCTGATTGTACATGGATACCTCAAAGTTGCATGCAGTGGCCAAAGGAGAGATCAGCAAATTGTCACAGAGAGAGAGAGAGAGAGAGAGAGAGAGACAGAGAGAGACAGAGAGAGAGAGAGAGAGAGAGAGAGAGAGAGAGAGAGATCATGGGCATCACGTCATATGGACAGATGGAGGGTGACAGTACGAACAGATCAGCGCACACACACACACACACAAACACACAGAAAGAGAGAGAGAGAGAAAGAGAGAGAGAACAGTCGAGTGGCTCCGAAGCTCTAAATTAATCACATGCATTGCATAAACAGAGGAATTTTCCCTATGAAAATTCCTCTACTATGCTAAGAATGTGTTCACATCACACACATACACACACACACACATACACACATACACACACACACTCACACATAGAGCCAGGAGGGGAGTGGTCTCTGTGTGACTGCTCACACTGCAGAGGAGGTCGAACTGCTGCAGTGCTGCGTGGGTAAGAGAAAGAAAGAGAGAGAAATGGAGAAGAGAGTAGGAGAGAGGGAGAGTGCACATGCACACACACACACACACACACACACACAAACAAAGAAGCCAAAAAAGCATGAGTAATGGAGAGTAGGTTCCTAATGCACAGTCTGATTGAGGTCTCCATGGAGTAACGGTTAAATGCTGTTGGTCACATGACACATGCCATGATACATGAGAGTGAGAGAGAGAGAGAGCAAGAGAGAGAGAGAGAGAGAGAGAGAGAGAGAGAGAGAGAGAGAGAGAGAGAGAGAGAGAGAGAGAGCGCGAGAGAGAGAACACAGACAAGGAGAAAGAGATGGACAGTACATCAGTCAGGTTTTCACTAGGGTCTCATTTCTCTGTCTTTCTCCCTTTTTTTATCAAAACCAACTGACCAAATGTCCATGTACAAGTTTTCATATTCACAAATGAAATGAATGGTGGCACAGCTGAGAGCCCAGTCCTGACTGTCTCTACACTCAGGTCTGATCCTGGGCTTGTAAGGGCTCTATATAAGTCTTTATAGGCTAGTTATCATAGGCTCAAATAAAGGAACCCTTTGCGAATCGATTGTGTGGTTCGTACTTCAATTGAATCTGCAAACGAGGAGCTGATTACATGTAAGATTTTCAGCCCTGTAGGTTTGCACAGACATGCATTTTTTCACAAAAGATTAAACAGGAAGTACTCTTGTGAAAATCTGAACCAATTACATCACTAAGTGCGCAGTACCCGAGAACAGATGTCTCCAATACCTGATGTGACTCGTGCCTGCGGTTCAGTTTCCCAGTTCACCTGTTTCAATGGTGCTGGTGGTAGACAACAGCGTTTAAACCTCACAAGTTGTGCTGAATCTATTTCCAGTTAAGCTACATAAATACAAAAGAGAAAGATTTTTGGCGGTTCGGGAAAAGCCTGTAGTCCGAACCATAAATAGTAAAAAAAAAAATGTCACCATGTGAAAGGTTTCCCTTGGGTTTCACACTCTCTAGCAATGCAGTATGACACAATTCCTGTGTGAAGCTAGACACTGACTGCAGCAGTATCCCTTTACACACACACACACAACTGAGTCTGTATGGAGAAAGAGATCGTATTATAGCATGAGAGACTGAGATCAAGAAAAGCAGAGAGAGAGAGAGAGAGAGAGAGAGAGAGAGAGAGAGAGAGAGAGAGAGAGAGAGAGAGAGAGAGAGGAGAGAGAGAGAGAGAGATTAGAGAGCAATGTTACGAGAGGAATAGTGTTCCCTTACAACAGTGATAGATCAAGGCAGCACTACAGAACATCTATATTGCATTTACACACAGGCACACACACACACACACACACACACACACACACACACACACACACACTTAATTACAGTGTAAATCAGAGAGCCTCTGCTGTGACTTCAGTAATGAATGTGGGATGTCACACAATCTGGGACCCTTCTAGTTCAGACAGAGGAAGGTGGAGCTCTCTGAACTCTTACTCTTACACCCATTGTGGATGAGGAGTGTATCAAACATTATAATTAACAAAAAGCTTTCAATTTTAAGATCCAAACACTGAGGAAATCTGTACCGGGTGTCTGTACTCTGTAACACCAGAGTAGCAGTACACAGTTTTTTTTAATACTCCAATACATTTTATGGGGAGCACGGTGGCTTAGTGGTTAGCACGTTCGCCTCACACCTCCAGGGTTGGGGGTTCGATTCCCTCCTCCACCTTGTGTGTGTGGAGTTTGCATGTTCTCCCCGTGCCTCGGGGGTTTCCTCCGGGTACTCCGGTTTCCTCCCCCGGTCCAAAGACATGCATGGTAGGTTGATTGGCATCTCTGGAAAATTGTCCGTAGTGTGTGATTGTGTTAGTGAATGAGAGTGTGTGTGTGCCCTGCGATGGGTTGGCACTCCGTCCAGGGTGTATCCTGCCTTGATGCCCGATGACGCCTGAGATAGGCACAGGCTCCCCGTGACCCGAGGTAGTTCGGATTAGCGGTAGAAAATGAATGAATGAATACATTTTATACCACAGACACATACAGTAATGTTAGAACAGATCATGAACGCACACAACAAGCATGTCTTAATCCCGACTCTTTTATATTCTGCATCACTCGCAGGCTTAGTTGCTGTCAGGACAACATTGTTGTTCTCACATAATGTATATTAGCGGTATTAAAAAAAATACTAGCAGTGTTTGTAAGCAGTAATAAAAAATGGCATAAAGCAGTAGGTGTAAAAGACCTCTGGTAGCAAAAATAACTGTAAACTACTCCATCAACTACTATTCATTCAATGTTCTGAAGAGTAGAAACAGGATGACATCATCAAAAGAGTGCCTAAATTCTACTGGTCACGTGTCACATGACAATATACAAGTAAGAAAAAAAAAAACATGACCAAGAAGAAAAATAGCAGCAAGGACAGCGAGCAAGCGAGTGGAGAAGATTCTGAAGAAAAGCAACAAGATGGGATCATTACAGGACTAGCAGACTGGAACATGCTCGCTCTGTCAAGCTTGTCTTCATCCATATGTTTACGTTTATTCCTCAGACAAGCAGAAATGTGGTTTGCTATGAAATGTAGGTGGCTTTTCAAATGTCTGGTGTTCCGAATCTTTTCTTGTCATAATAGATGGATGTTACGTAGGACATGAACTCATATGTAATGCGTGCAATAGTGGTGCAATAGAAGTGAATACTAAATAAATAAATAAAGGCGGTGATAACATTTATTTAGCAGTTTCTGATGAAGGTATTCAAACTGCTAGGTGAGAGCAGGTAAGGGGTATGATGTAAAGTCCTGTAAATAAACATAAGACTGTATGAGACCAGTCTGTATCCTGGTCTGAACAGGGTTAGATCCATATAATCACAATTAAAGGTGGATCGTTCTCAGAACACAGGTGACACTAGACATGGAAGTGTAAGGCATCAGAGCTTGTTCAACTCTATGGAACTGCTGGGCCAATAAACAGGCCATCAGTCAAAGATATCCAACACAGTCTTCCATCTTACCCTACATTCACACTAGTGGGGGACAAATTGCTTGTGTCGCTTGAGGTTTGTCTCTTTTTGGTGCGGAGCGAGCGTTACTGTTGTCGCTCATGGACATATTCGGTCTGTCCAGTTCTGATCAGAAAGCGTCATGGGTAGTGCCAAATGTAGTGGACCGCATGCTGAACAGTAAATGGCCCATTTGTCTATAGGAAATGTATTTAATATGAAGTGTAATATTTGAAACAATTATTTTAATGTAATTATTTTGAGCGACATGTGCCAGGTGTATTCATATTAGCTATTAGCAGCACAAGCTATCTGTGTAAAAATGGTTTCTGCTCTTTTCTTCGTTTTAACACAATATGATATATGACACGGCATGATGAAAGAACAGTTTTACGTTTTTATTTCTTTTTTCCATGTCGAGCAGTACATAGGAACTGAAAGCAGGTAGGAACCCGAGAAATTTCTGAGAATTAATGTACTACGTGTGACATATATGTAGTCCGAAACTGTGCTAGTCTGATTTATATTTGTGTACCTGGCCCTGAACATACTTTCCCCTGACCCTGATATAGAGCCTTTTCTACTGATTTGGATATTTTTTCCTCCATCATTATTATTTTGTAGCATGTTTTTAGTTTCGAATGTAGCTAGCAGTCTTGTAGTCAGCATCCAACACCATGATCACTAGGCTACCACACCCCCACAATCTAACTCTGTGTTTAACCTAGTGAGTAACAAAATGACAGACGACCGTTCAGAACATACTAAGCATATCAAATCATGAAGCTAGTATAATGAATCTAATGGAACTGGAACTGGAGTGCATCATTATACCTCTATGCTGTAAAATGTCAATTCCAAATGACTGTCTCATATAATTACATGGACCAATCGTGTTGTTTGCTCAGTATAAAAATTTTAACCTCCCCTCCCACCACTTTGACTCTTATAATCATAATCATTATATAATAATCTTCGACGTCAACTTTGACTCAGAAAAAAAACAGAAATAAAGCTTGTAACTGTGGATTCCTCAAATCCTACCATACTTGACATCAGAAAACGTGTAAAAAACCATTCCTGAGAAAAAGCTTTGGAGGAAGAGCAGAGATCATTGGTGTCTCTGGACAGTGTTTTCAGCTAGTACAGTTAGCGTGTTCAGCTAATTTGCTGGTAGATATATCATATCATAGATATTAGCTAGTACAAATCCTGGCATGTCTTGTAAATCGAAAAGCTAGTTTTCACACTGACATGTGCATTATTTAATGTGTTAACAAGTCAGAAGACATTGTATAGATAAATAGGTATATAGATACATGGGGGTGAATGTGCTGTAGGCTTTATACACTTACTCATCTGAGCTAAAAACACTAGCAGTAAATGATTATGTACCTACGACAACAACAGCTCTAATGCCGCTGCTAGAGACAAGATAGGCAAATTGTACACAATATACCAGTACAAGTCCAACCTCTTGATAAGCATTAATCATCCTGCAATATGGACGATAAAGCTGATGGTTCGTTTATGCACAGCAACATGGGCATCTGACACATACATCGCAAAAAAATGTATGGTAAGGTGGAGTCCCAACTCTAGACTAGGAAGAAGAATGAAAGAAATAAGCTTCCTCCATAATTTGATCTTCTTTGGATACAGAAGATCAGATGTGAATCAAACGTCTGTGATTTCTAATGTGTGTCAAAACCCGTACCGAATAATGGGTGCAAACACATCAAATTTGTTCTGCCACCTCAAGCAAAAACACAGACCAGAATATACACGAGCTAAAAGCCAGAACAAGTAACATTAAGCAAACTGCTTTAATTCTATAAGGTTGCCAGTTGCTCTCCCTAAGGTAAAAAAGAAAACGCTGGAACAAAATGACAAAGGCAATGACATTTTGTTTAGTAAACGACATGTTGCCAATCCCAACTGTTAACAAGGAGGGATCCGGGCTAATGATCCAGAAAGTGGACTGTAGATACAATGTGCCATTAAGAAAATACAGTACATGTAACAAAAGTGGCGCTGTGGTGTTTGTATGGCTCTCAAGTCTGTATACTGATGTGATTTGTGGCCAAAAATATAGCATTTATAGTTACTAAGTTCATAATGTCCTTTATATCATTCCTGCTTATAAATAAATAAATAAATAAATAACGATATACTTCAGGACATGACACAGAAGTTCTAAAATGTTAGTGATAAGAATCATTTACTGATTTCTATTCAGTTGTTAAATTTATTGGACAAACTTACTGAACATTCACTGAGGCATAGTGATGCATGACAGTCTGTTTACTAACTGTAACGCAACTGTAACACAACAACTGTGCTTGTTACTTTCGTGTAACTTTGTGTGTCTTACTTTGTGCAAGGCACACTTCAGAAAAGAGAAGGCCATTACACAGCACACGTGCGCTGATATTAAATGTGTACACTAGCAACAAGAACTCAGACATCGTCAGATCTGCAAAGACTAGCAACCTGAGTGATCAACCGTCAGCGTTTCTTTCAGCAAGAGAGCCAATCCACACACACACACACACACACACACACACACACACACACACATTTTTCCTGTGAACTGCTGAACAGGCATTGTCAGTGAGCTATCGTAACGAGGCTGTTATTATGGCCTGTAATTGACACGGATGCACACAGGGTCACGTGTGACTATAGATAATCTGGCTTTGATCCATGCACCAACCCTTACAGCACAAATGACAAACCTGAGACCTGTTACACATGCCAGCTAATACTGTCGTGTTGAATTAGTGAGGAGATCTTCATCTAATGAAATGTTTAGAGCTGGTGAAATGCGGCACAGCAGCACTTTTACATTCGTATCTAACAGTGTTAATTAATTAGTCATCAAATTTCATTACTGCATAATACGAGACAAATTATGGCATCTTAACCCTTTTGTGAATAAATTATTTTTGAGCGTATCCAGATTCTTCCGATTTCCTTTGCATGATATGTGAATTTTGATTCTCTCTGAATATCTAACTAATGATTTGTTATTGTTTTTTACAGTAGGAATGAACACAGATTCAGAAATCTCGTGATTTACATTAAATTAATGATGCTGTCAGGTTATCTGGAAGCGGTTTATATCATTTACAATCATTATCATTTCCTAACACGTACATATATGAGATTATTACGGTGGCTTAGTGGTTAGCACGTTCGCCTCACACCTCCAGGGTTGGGGGTTCGATTCCCGCCTCCACCTTGTGTGTGTGGAGTTTGCATGTTCTCCCCGTGCCTCGGGGGTTTCCTCCGGGTACTCCGGTTTCCTCCCCCGGTCCAAAGACATGCATGGTAGGTTGATTGGCATCTCTGGAAAATTGTCTGTAGTGTGTGAGTGAATGAGTGAATGAGAGTGTGTGTGCCCTGCGATGGGTTGGCACTCCGTCCAGGGTGTATCCTGCCTTGATGACCGATGACACCTGAGATAGGCACAGGCTCCCCGTGACCCGAGGTAGTTCGGATAAGCGGTAGAAGATGAATGAGTGAGTGAGTAAATGGGAAAATTACACATGAAACGGTTAATTGTTGGTGTTTCAAGGGGCAGTTGAATCTGATCATAATTGTGTTGTCCATCACTTGATTACAATCATACCTAACAATTTTCTCTCTCTCTCTCATATATATATATATATGTATGCCACTCCCGAGCTCCCAGTGTCCGAGTTCCTAGCCTGATAGCCTGATCCTTTCTTCTTACGGAGCTATTAGTCAGTCCTGATGTTCTATATACAGAATTTGAAATTTTAAATGAACATTTTTAAATTAATTTTAAACTTTAATTGTATATATTCACTTGTTTGTTTTTATCCTTATTTTTTCTTCTTCTTCTACATTTATGTCTTTCTGTTTCCATACTTCTGTAAAGCTGCTTTGAGACAATGGGAATTGTTAAAAGTGCTATAGAAATGAGTGAAATACATCATGTTCATGCTGATGGACCTTTTTTGGTCATTTCAACCATGAAGGTCTTAAATCGGTGCTTCCGAAAAGTCCCATCAACCAACAGCCTGAACATGAACAAGTGAAAGTGTAAAAATGGTCGACTCTGTCTTCATCTGTACTGAAGTAGAATGGAGGTCGAACACCTCCAGTGTTGCGTGAGTACGTTCCTAGCTGGCTGACTTCACAGAGTAAAGTACGTTCCTGCGATGTGACGGACGAGGTCTGGCCTTTCGTCCATCGCTTTCCTGTACCGCTTATCCCACGCAGGGTTGTGGGTAACTCGGGACCTGTGCCAGGGGACTTGGGGCACAAGTCTGGAGACCCTAGACAGCGTGCCAACCAGTCACAGGGAACGATCTCTCACATCCATTCACACGCTGCAGACAATTTATGGAGGCCATTCAGTCCAGGGACCTAGAGAGAAACCTCCAAAAGCACAGGTAGAACTCTCAAGTGCTATTGGTGCTAACCACCAATCCTTTGTGCCTCCTAGGTCTTATTGTATGTAATTAAGTCCCACTTACACCAGACAGAATAAACAGCACATCATCAGAGGTTTTAGCTCCATGAAACTTTTAAGCTTACATAAAAGTCATTTCCATTGAAACTCCAACCGTGTCTTGTGTTTTAAAGCTTCATGCACACTGTCTCCTGTGTGTGTGTGTGTGTGTGTGTGTGTGTGTGTGTGTGTGTGTGTGTGTGTGTGATGCTCTAAAGGAGTGTAAACGGCACTGCATCATTTTCTCCATGCGCAAACACGCATCGCGGGCGCGCGCTCGTGTGTGCGTGTGCGCGCGTGTCTACAGCAGAGATCCTAGTCGGAAATAATACAAAAATATTAGCTGTCAGTTTAACCACAAATAAAAAACACGCGCGTCACCGACACACGTACACGCACGTACACCTCTATTTAACACGACGCGCTCCTCGTACACTCTACATTATTAACTGGTCCATATTGCTGTGAATTAAAGCCCAGGGTCGTACTTACGGTGCGTAAAAACTGGATTTCGTCCTCGCCTTCTCCGCCCTCGGCCATGGTGAAGCCGCAGCAGGGGAGAAAGACAGAGAGACAGAGGGAGAGAGAGAGAGAGGGAGAGAGAGAGAGAGAGAGAGAGAGAGAGAGAGAGAGCGTTCTCAGCGCCCGGACCCGTGATATGACTGAGCTACACGGAGGAAAATATAACGGAATAATAAACGGGCGCTGATTGGACGACAGGAGCGTTCAGTGGGCGGGGCAAGGCAGGTGCGTACGGATTGAGCCAATAGGATACGCAGCGCCCTCTGGTGACCGTTAAGTTTTTAAAAATGTTTAGTTTCTAATACAGTAGTTTTAATAGTTTTAAAATCTAACGGCTATAACGGTTTCTGCGCGAGACGGTGTTTAATGGGACATTGTTGCAGCCAAAACCCAAATAAAAATGTTTTATATTAGATAAAATTGTAAGGATGTGCATGATATATAATTATGTATATTGTGGAAGAAAAAGTGGAAGGTTAGCGATAGGGATATATATATATATAGTATAGTATAGTTTTAAATTTAAGTTACATTTTTATTCATTTTAAACTTTAATTGTATGTATTCACTTATTTATTTTTATTATTATGTCTTCTTCTTCTTCTTATTCTTCTTCTTATTATTATTATTATTATTATTATCATCATCATCATCATCATCATCATCATCATCATCATCACTATTATTATTATTATTATTATTATTATTATTATTATTATTATTATTATTATTATTATTATTATTATTATTATCATTATTATTATTATTATTATTATTATTATTATTATATTTATTTCTTTTTCTCTCTCTCTTCTGTTTCCATACTTCTGTAAAGATTATTTGAGACAATGGGAAATTGTTAAAAGCACTATAGAAATAAATTGAATTGAATTGAATTGAAAGGTTTTAGACTGGCCAAGTCAATTAACAGACAAAGGTGCCATTTTCTTCGTTAATTAACACACCTATTGTAACAGGAAATGAAATCTGAAATTCTGATCTATCGTCTTATATTCTTTTGATTTCAAACCCAAATGTCTTCAATGTGAGGCAAAGCCTAAAACATTGACCTAACTGTTTTAATACTTTCAGAGTGGACTGTACCTATATGAGAACCTATTGGTTTGCACATGATTCACAATTTAATTTCATTTTAAATTCTATTAGTTATTTTATGTTTAGCATTTATTTGAACTCCTCTGGTTAACGATGCTTGGGACGGAAAGTGAAAAGTCTTGACACCTTAAATGTTTCACTCGTTCTCAAGAGAGGTCAAGTACTGGTCAACTGCCCATGCGTGATGGGTAGTGTGATGGTATATATGAAGACCTTGGCAGGAAGGAATTAGCTTTTGGTCTGTGGTGAACTTAGAATTTACTATAAACTGTTGTAGAAAGGACACTATTTACATTGACATTATTTTATGTTCAGTGTCACCCAAATGAGGACGAGGTTCCTTTCTGACTCTTGTTTCCTCTCAAGGTTTCTTCCTCATATCATCTCAGGGAGTTTTTCCTTGCCACATTCGCCTCCGGCTAGTTCATTAGGGATAGGGATAGATGATAGAGATACTGTACATAGTAACTTAATTTTAAACTTTTTTTTTTTTTTTAAAAATAGAAATTTTCAGTTTCTATACTTCTGTAAAGCTGCTTTGAGACTGTGAATTGTTAAAAGCGCTATGCAAATAAATTGAATTGAAGTATACTGTATATCACCTGTCAATCACAGAGACATTAGTCAATCATGGGGTTTTATGAACTCACTAGTTAATTACGGGGTTTTGTATTTGCCTATTTTTCTATGTTTATATCAAGGACAGTCATAAAAAGAATTTCACTACGTGTACGATTGTGTACTTGACGAATAAAATTTTAACGTAGTATATGCAGAAGATGCAGACGACAGACAGCAGACCATACAGACAATGAGCAGTAGTTTGGCTCCCTTCCTCTCAATGGAAGCTACGTTCACTAGCATCATAAACATTACTTATGAACTACCATTGCTATCAAACAGCTAACCAAAAAGCTAGCCAATTTACTTGTCAATACTTATATTGTAAATGGGTTACTACTTAAAACATAGTAATTCACATCGTTTCCTTTTGGTAAAACTGGATTAAAGGTTTATTTTTGCCCTTAAATCTAAAATAATGAAAGGTATATGACAAATGAAAATATCATTGTATTAATTATTCTGATGTTACAAGCGCATGCAATCTGTACCTTCAAATTAAATGCTTCACACTGAAAATCAAATTTTATTTTTGATTCTATTCAAGTTTTATTTCTGAAAATAAATAAATAAATAAATCTAACAATTCCATCTATCCATCCATCCTTCTATCCATAATCTTCTCATCATACACTGCATCCAAAGAGGGCAGGGATCGTGAAAATGACCAAAAACTGTACATTTATACATAAAATAAATATTAGAACAAAAGTATCCAGATACACATTAGCAGTGTGAAGGAAACATTTATTACAATGTGTGTAGTTTGTGTGTAGGATGGTGGCATGTGCAGTTGGTCGGTAAATTAAATTGGCAAAAGCCCAGCTGAGCTCCTGGAGCTAATTAATTGCTAATGGAGTTGAATGAGCTGGGTTAGAGCAGGGAAATCTCTAAAGTGTGTTGGATTAATGAATGTAAGTGAATACGGCATGCTATCTGCCAGATTGTTGTGATGTGCACTGGGAGTAAAGCAAGAGACGGAAGACAATTAGGTCGCTATCGATGACTTTTAATTTAAATCCAGAAAAAAAAAAAAAAATACAATGTCGTTCTTGTATTTTATTCTAAGACAGTTTGCTTACTATAAAGACATGTCTAACTTAGACATTTTTAAGGCATGTTCAACTATACAACATGAAACCGTTAAGTGGAATTTTTTTTTCCACTTTGAGCATCTTTGGAGATTGTAAACATTTGTCTGGCGTTAGAAATAACCTGGGAAAATCCCTTCAAAAGGGATAACTTTGGAAAACATTTTCCATGTCTTTTCCATAGACATCTCACACTTTTACATTTAGATAATGCACTCAATTATTATAATTGTATAATACCTTATATTGAAGGTGTAATTTTTAAATTTATAGATTAAAATGGCAAAAATATAATTTACAGAATTTAACGGAGACAAAAACAAGAGTGTTATTGTTAAAAATAAATAAAACAATAGTTTTACTATTGTAAAAATTTGGTTAACCTAGTGTCAAGGTCCACAATTGAAACCATTCTGATCAAGTGTCATCTTTGTGGTCATGTGGCTTAATCAGTGTCGTAGGCCAGGTTGGGTGCCAACCACTTCTCTGCCTCAGTCACAGAAATCTCCTTCCTCCTGGCATAATCTTCCACCTGCAAACATATAACAAATTAGCCAAAAGGAATACGATGGCATTTTGTCAAACTAGTCTTGAATAACCTCATGAATTTCCCTGTACAAAAAAAAAACCAAATAAGATAACAAAAGAAAAAACAGAAAACCTTTTTAACCTTTACACATAAAGGAATTTTATCACTCCAAGTCACCAATCGCTGTACTATGAAGTCGCCAGTAAGACGTTCCTTTCTACTGGATGTCATCATAAAAACATTTATAAGCAGCTGGGGCAATTAGCACTTGAAATAAATTCTTACAGTTAAAAGGAAACATTCTAAATATAAAATTCACCAATTTATATACGATTCATATCATACGGGATGAACGAGAAGCAGTGTGTGCTCCTAGGCACGGATCATGTGCGTTCTACTGTCTTCACTTCCACTGGACGTCGCTGTGAAATTTTATAAACTTTGTCACTGGACGTGCTAGCATATCGTCGTTAACGTGGCAGGAAGTCGCCAGCTCTTGTTGAAAATGAATGGTGTCCAGGCCACTTTGGTGCTGCGAGTCGCTGTGTATGTGAAGGTGCGCGAATGTTTGAATGTGTGGTACTTGTTGATATATTACACTTATATATGAAACTATATAATGGTCCTCTGTTGAAAAAATGAAAAAAAATTCGGACTTTTCTTTACGTCTGTCCTCACTCACTCACTCGTATTCTACCGCTTATCCGAACTACCTCGGGTCACGGGGAGCCTGTGCCTATCTCAGGCGTCATCGGGCATCAAGGCAGGATACACCCTGGATGGAGTGTCGACCCATCGCAGGGCACACACACACACACTCATTCACTCACACAATCACACACTACGGACAATTTTCCAGAGATGCCAATCAACCTACCATGCATGTCTTTGGACCAGAGGAGGAAACCGGAGTACCCGGAGGAAACCCCCGAGGCACGGGGAGAATATGCAAACTCCACACACACACAAGGTGGAGGCGGGAATCGAACCCCCGACCCTGGAGGTGTGAGGCGAACGTGCTAACCACTAAGCCACCGTGCCCCCCTATGTCTGTCCTATCGTAAGTCATTTATCGTTAGAATTGCACAGTTTTAGTCAACTGAATTATAGAGATGTGCATTTAATTTCATATTATCAACAAATGCACCAAAGACCTCTATTATAAAAGAGTTTCCATTCAAATGCTTTCCGTTTCTTTTCTCACAAAAGGAAAATGTCGAAATCCATAGTAAACGAACATACCACAGATATCATCAGTCGGCTAGCACAGCTGAGCATGACAAGGTAAATTACCCATAATCTTCCATGCGGTCACTATTTTGGTGCTGCACTATTAAGTGGAGAGGCACTAAAAGAAACTGGTGCTCTTTTAAAATATTTCTCCAATATGTGAACAGTAGGAGCTGCTGTCTTTAAATAAATACATGTATGCTACTAATAATGATGCTTTACTCTAAAACAAATACCTCACTTATACCTCTCATACATACATTTTGTGTAATTACAAATAGTGCAAGTATTAGGGTACTTATCTGTGCACAGTTGTAGTTAACTGTGTGTTACTTAAGCTTAGCGTTATGTAATATTCTGAATCGTACCTGCTCTTTGGTGATCTTGCCAACAGCAAAGTATGTGGATTTGGGGTTGGAGAAGTAAAGACCGGATACAGCCGCAGCTGGAGTCATGGCAAGTGATTCAGTTAGACCAATACCTTAAAACAGAGCAAGAAACCAAACCTTGTCAGCACAATATAGTAAAACCTAAAATAACTTTCTTGGAAAATAGTCTTATATTTTGGACAAAAGAAAAAAAAACACATTTATTAGCTCATTCCCAAAGAGATCACTGTGCCACATTGACACCGCCTTGCATTCACCAACAGAAATATTAGTATTCCTTTTGTACACTTGCGTACCAGTTTTCTCCTGAATTTGGCCGAGTCTCCACATGGTGCGTTTCTCGGTATGGTCAGGCTGGCTAGGATAGCCTGGAGCAGGCCGAATGCCAGAGTAACGCAGCTTGTGCAGGTCGCTGGCCAGCAGACCTCCCTCCTCAATGTAACCCCAAAACTCCCTCCTCACACGGGCATGGAGGTCCTCAGCAAACGCCTGCCAAACAACCAATCATCGTAAATGTATTACATCATCCTCCTCCTCCTCCTCCTCCTCTTCCTCCTACCCATATACACTAGGAAGAAATATGAAGCATCCGGAATTTAGAATTTACAACACAGTGACAATGACAAGGGCTGCATAAAACAACAAGTGTGGTGTATAAATAATGAGCCATACAAAGAACAAACAGCGATACATCTGATTAAACCATACGTTGGTCAGCATGTCAGTTCAGGTCTTTTTAATTGTCTCTCTAAGCTTTATAAAGTTTGTATTTTTTGCAGCATTTATAGGATTATTTCGAGAAAGCAGATTGTGTAAAAACGATGAAGCTGCTGTTATTTAAAACAGAAAGATTGTATAAAACAGATCAGGTTTTCTGCTTTTTGAAGATTTGTTTCAAACTTTCAAAGTCATTCCCAAACACCAGATTAATTTTTATGCATTGCTGTGAGGTTTAAACTTTGATAAAAGGTCACATCCTTTTATCATATTAAATGTTTGGTTTTACTTAGTTAAATATAGGTTTACTTTTGTACAGCTCTATCCACAGGTCCAGAACCTCTGGTCTAAACCATGAGCGCTGTGTATGTGGAGGTTATACATTACCTCTGCAAGTCTGTCAGCGAGAGCTTTCACCATGATGCTGCTGTAATCGTCGCCTTGCCGCTCAAAATCTTGGCTGAGCTTTTCGGCACCAAACACAGCAACAGCAAAGAGTCCCACGTAGTCCTGCACTCTGCTTTCCAACGGAGCGACAAAATCTGCCAAACAGAGGTACGGCTCCGAACTCGCGGAGTCTTTCTCTGCCTGCACAGGACGGAAAAACGCACAACGTTCAAATATTCCTGTAAAGCATGGGTGGATTTTCTCCCTATTTGATCCATACCAGTGATTTAATTGTAATAAAACATTGTTATCCTCACTTTACAGTCATCTCAACACAAACGTTTGTGAAATCTTAGTGTAAGGTCACCTGCTGCCTAAGCCCGGAGAAGGTAGCAGTATGGTTAGATAAGGTTGGAGTGACATCATCAGTGTATACAAGAATGTCATCCTTGTGGCTTTGTGCACGCCAGAAGCCCACAATGCCTCTTGCTTGCAGACCTTTACTGTCAATCAGCCTGTTCAAAAGCCTCAGAGCATCGTCAAACACACGTCTGGCCTCTTCTCCTACACACACACACACACACACACAAAACACGTTAATGTTACTCGCATGTGCAGAACTTTTTTTTTACCTTTAGCAAAAATGTGTTATTTATTTATTTATTGTTTAACAATATCTCAATGAAGTAATTTCCTTTTTAAATATTTTCCCTTACCCACAGTTTTATCATTAAAGATTTTGGGGTACCCCCGGTTAGGATATTTCCCCCTCAGCTGCCACACATCAAAGAAGGGCTTCCAGTCAATAAAGTCCACCAGCTTCCTCAGGTCATATGTGTCGAACACACGAGTGCCCAGGAACTGTGGCTGAACTACACGAAAACAAAGCGAGCCATCATTCGCTCTTGTCTTAACCTGTGACTGGGTTAGGGTGGAGAACTTAGCGAAATTAAGCCAACTTACAATCAAAGAATCCACCGGATATTCGGAGATCATTTAAATTCTTTTTTTTTATTTATCAAAAGGTGCCCTGAGGGCAAATTTAACGGATACCTGGTGGTGGCTGGGAGTGCCAGTCGATGTGTAAGCCTTTTTCCCTTGCCTGTGCAAGAGACATGTACCGTCTATCCTGTAAGAGCAGGTAAAAAAAACATATGCACTAAATAGCAAGCATCAAAACAATCTCAAACATTTACATGACCTCAATCAGAGGCTTTATTAAGAGAGCCCAAACCTATTCTAATCTGATTTTTGACACTGTAATTATACGCTGAAGTGAATACTATAATGGGTCTCGGATGGGGTGGCACAAACTATATATACATCAGTAATGTTAATTAAATGTTACCAGAGCAGGTCTAATATTGTTATTTGAGCAATTTGAGAAAGTTAACCTTTTTTTCACACTAGACATGGAGCCAAGAGGAAGGAACAGCAGGAAGCAACATTTGAATTGAATTTCCAGAGATATTATGCCTAGAGGCAACCCAGTAGCTAATATATGAAGATATTCTTACCTGTGTTTAGCCCCAAATGAACCACATTTCTATTTAAAAATACAACTTAACCAAGGATAACATTATGAAGTCTATGAAAAAGAATGGAAAAAAAGCCTGACAAGACGATAGCAATTGCTACGTGCTCACAAGAAATTAGCAGCAGTGACACGTGTTGATGGCTAGTGTGAATATAAAGCACGATACTTCAGTAAAGGATAAAATAGCCCAGCAGTAGCAGTATATATTTCATGTACATTCTGTCATCACCTGATGAATGTTCCAAGCCTTACACATACATCTGTTGTCTTTGACATTTATAACATCAGCGTTTCGCCGCACATTGGATTTGATAGTTGGCTAATATCAGTCATAAATATCTAAGCTTGAAACAATGACTCGTCACAAGCATTTATCATCCTTGTGAAAATGTTCCCTAGTGCTCAGGCTTTGGCTTTGGTGAAATTAGAGACAAAAGGTTATATAGAATGTACAGGTGCCAGCTACAATACTGTTCAAAAGTTTGCGATCACTTAGAAATTTCCTCTTTTTTTAGTTGTGCACCGAAGCCCGGTTCTGGTTAAAACCTGGTTTTATGAAGGTAGGATTTTTTTTATTTATTTATTTATTTTTTTAAAAAAGTGGTGACTCAAGTGGTTAAGGCTCTGGGTTGTTGATTAGAAGATTGGGGTTCGAGCCCCAGCACTGCTGAGCTGCCACTGTTGGGCTCTTGAGCAAGGCCCTTAACTCTCTTTGCTCCAGAGTGCTGTATCATGGCTGACCCTGTGCTCTGACCCCAACATCCAAAGTTGGGATATGCAAAGAAAAATGTGACAAAATAAAGGCTTTTATTCTAGAAGTTTTTACCATGAAAAGAAAGCAAGTTCTTTCTTTCTGTCCATTTCAGCCTGTAAACAAACCCACAACTCATGATGCTCCTGATACTAAACTAACCTAACGAGGGCCACTTATTACTACATTTATCAGTATCACAGTTCAGGGTTTCCCGCAGCACTTTGCAGTTCGGGCGGCCCGCCTAAGCTGGGAAACCCTACCGCCTTAACTAGGTCGTCCAAAAAAAAAAATCCGCTGCACAAAAAGCCATCAAGTGCATCTCGGAGAATAGCGCGGACGCGCTTCACACCGCTTGCGGGCACACGGGCCACACGGCCGAAATGAGAGACAGACGTGGTCCGTCACTGTCTGGAGGATAACTAGCTGGGTGATAAAACGCATGGCCGCAAAATTTTGAATGTTGTTTTGCACTCTCTTATTTATTATTATATGTTATTTAAATTGTATATTTAGTGTTAAATAAATAATTGTTAAATGTAGTACAGAGTCTGTGGTCTATCTCACAAAGAATCGCCGTCCCCTACCGCCTTAACTAACAAATTTTCTGCGGGAAACCCTGCAGTTTTTCACCTGTGCTAGCACGACTGCAAAAGGGTTTTCGAATAATCAAATCAGCCTTATAAAATGATTAACCTGAATTAGCAAACTTAACATGAGACTAAAACAGAGGACCAATGTTTCCTTATAACTTTTCCTCTTTGTGACAATGTAGAGGTTACTTTAAAAAACACCTAATTAATTTGTTTTTATACAAATTGGGGTTCTTTTTTGGAAAATAAGGACATTTCCAAGTGATCCCAAACGTATGAACAGTAGTGTATTATGCATAAAATGTCTTTATCCTTAGTATAAATAAAGCTATAGGATGGCGTGTGTTATAAACAAAAGGCAACAATGAAAGAAGGTCTGTTTGTCTGTCCTGCTCCCAGAGGGAAACTATTTCCATAAGCACTGCAACCAAACCTTAAGAGAGTCGTAGTGATCCTGCCTGATCTCTTCATACTCCTCTGTTACCTCCTCGAAGAAATCCTCACATATCCCTTCATCCAACAGCTGCGAACACTGCAGACACACACACGCACACACACAAACAAACACACATCACGCGTTCTATCAGGAAACTTTTCATTTCTCATACAATAATCATTAATGAAAGAATTTAATCGGAAGTCAAACACTATATCAAAGCTTGTGTAATTACTACTAATTATATTTTTATTCGTTTCTTTCCGGGAAGGTACGCGTTTTCATCGCAGAGCTGTTTTGGCTCTGCTCACCTTCCAGTTCTCAAACACCACTGAGAAAACCATGAACGAGTCAGCTATTTTTATCCTCAATGACTCATCAGTAAATAAGGTGCTTTAATGAGCAGAAAGTGCCAGGTTTAATTTGCACTTCCTCCTTTGGCCAGTGAACTACCTGCTATTATTTTCCAACCAATCACAGTCTTGAGCATCTGCCAGTTGCTTTCTGGTACTGTAAGTTCTTTATCAGCGGAGTATTTCAGAAAAAGCTACAGGATTTGATTTAGTTTGTTTGATTTACATAGAAGTAAATATATGTACGTATACGTGTGCGTTATGTGTGTACATTATAATAAATATAACACTTTTCTGATCACAAAGGAAAATCTTGTACCAGTTTCTCAACACAATGAAATCTAATAATAAATACATTGGTTATGAAAATAACAGTAGACAAAAGGAAAGCTTACCACGACGACACTACGAGACGCATCGAGAACATGAATGACAGGAGACGTGTATCGAGGGGCAATCTTTACTGCTGTGTGAGTCCTGTTCTCACAAACACATGCACACACACACACACACCATTAGATCTTATCACTGCTGCTTTGAATGCTGATTCAGAACTGAATATCAGGACTGACTTTGATGTTGTGGCTCCTCCGATCAGCAGAGGGGTTTTCATGCCCAGACGTTCCATCTCCTTTGCTACATGAATCATCTCGTCAAGGGACGGAGTGATGAGGCCCGACAAACCGATAATATCTACACACAAACAGAAGAGCTCAGATGCTTATCTTTCACCTGAAGCAAGAATGAGGATTTGAGTTCTTATTCTTGGAAACAATATTGTTTAAAACAGACTTCCATTATTCATTAGCTACATTAGATTTGTAGCTCAGGAGCAAAAATAAAAGAAAAAACAAGATCAACAAACAACCAACATGTCTTGCTTCTTCCTCTAAGTTCTTGTCAGTACTGAATAAAATATTCTCTACCTGCTTTCTTGTCAACGGCCTCTTTCAGGATCTGATCACATGGAATCATCACTCCTAAATCGATCACCCTACATGGAAAGAAACATAATTTCCACTGAGATATTTCTAGCTTTTGTTTAGTTCCTTGTTTACACATTGTTTATGTACGTTTACACAACGGACGTGTGGGTAAATTCTCTCAGTGCGCATCTCTTAACTTTTACCGTCTTTTACCGTCATTAACACATTTCTATTTGGTGAGCTACAGTGATGCGGGACTCGAGGCATATGACTTGACTTGAGTCAGACTTAAGTCGCAAATCTGAGACTTGCTTGACAAATATTAAAAAAAAGACTCGACTTGACGTTCATGACTTGAGTCAAGTCGAGTCCCCCATCTCTGAATCATTTAAATCAAGTCCGAGTCAAGTCTCGAGTCAGACTTAAGTCACAAATTTGACACTTGCTTGACAAATATTAAAAAAGACTCGACTTGACGTTCATGACTTGAGACTTGACACGGACTTGATTTAAATGATTCAGAGATGGGGGACTCGACTTGACTCGAGTCAGACTTAAGTCACAAATTTGACACTTGCTTGACAAATATTAAAAAAAAGACTCGACTTGACTTTGACTTGACGTTCATGACTTGAGACTTACTTGTGACTTGCACATGTGTGACTTACTCCCCCCTCTGGTGAGCTACATACCGAAAGTTGTTGCATCCCAGCACAACTCCCACAATGTTCTTGCCGATGTCATGGACGTCCCCCTTTACCGTAGCCAGAACTATTGTGCCCTGATAAGGATCCTGCACAGATGCAAATACACACAGTGAGACCTCAGCCATGGTTTGGGTGATCTAGGAGTACTGAATATCACAAAGCGAGTAAACGGCGTAAAACAGTAAGCACACCTTTAAAAAAAAAAAATCTCACTGTACAGTAAGGACGTGTACAATTTCACTAGTAAACAGTGTGTAAATGTGTGATAACTCACCGAATCATCAGGCACTCCAGATATAGCCATCATCTCTTCCCTCTCTTTCTCCATAAAGGGAATCAGATAGGCCACTGCTTTCTTCATTACACGAGCTGATTTAATCACCTGAACACAAACACACTCTGGTTAGACCAGCAATCACAGCACAGGACTGACAATGACATATGCCCCTTTTCCACCGAGGCAGTTCGAGTGCTGGTTCGGAGCCAGAGCCTAATTTAAAATCAGTTCTTTCTTTTCCGACACCCAAAGCACTGGCTCTGAAGCAGGAAAAGTGGTTCTTAAGTAGCACAAAAACATTGCTGGTCTAGACTTAAGAACCGCTTGCGTCAGGGGCTGTGGGCGGGGTTACTGTGACCAACAAGACAATACAGAACTGACGTTAGCACCATTTTTAAATCATTTCAAACCAGGATTCGCCGGGTTTGGATGGCAATGTAGGTTTGCAAAGCAATGAGCATTAACAGTAAAGCAACATCCGCCATTGTTGATGTTGTGTTTGTGTTTGCTGCTGCGCCAACGTTGCTGGGAAAGATGAGACGTATACAGTGACGTCAGACTCGGCTCTGTGACGGCTCTCTAGCCCATGGAAAGGCAAACCGGTTCTTAGAAGGCCAACTTCGAACCAGCACCAGTGGTTTGTATGGTGCTGGTATAAATGTTTGAATTTACTGTGCTCTCAGTCAGCATGCAGTCAATTAAATGAAAATAAAATTGAGATTATGGTTTTTGGAAACAAACAGTCTGCGGGAAATCTGTTTGTGAGTGTGGATTTTTCTCCCAGCATAAATGGTTATGTTAGGAACCTGGGTGTCATTTTTGACACACAACTTTGCTTTGACCGACAAGTACATGCTGTGGTGAAATCATCCTTTTATCAGTTAAGGAAGTTGTCCAAGCTGAAATCTATTCTTTCCAGAAAAGATTTGGAATCTGTTGCTTTTATTTCTACAAGGATGGACTATTGTAATGCCCTATACCTGGGTTTGAATGCATCTCTCATAGCTCGCCTTGAGTATGTTCAAAACGCTGTTGCTAGGCTTTTAACTGGCACTAAGAAGAGGGATCACATAACACCTGTGTTAATTTCTTTACACTGGCTTCCGGTGTTATATAGGATAGAATACAAGGTCCTGATCATTGTGTATAAGGCCTTACATCAACAGGCTCCTGACTACATAAAGGCTATGTTGAGCCCATACAAATCTTCTCACTCTTTGAGAGCAAATGAGCATATCGTCGCTGTCGGGCGGAAACCTCGTATGTCCAAATTTGGTCAATTTCATATTTTTTCACATATCGATGCTATTGGTCAGTCCCCACGTGGGTCTGTTATTTTTACAAGTTATTAACCAATCTAAAGTCTTGAAAATAGCTTGAGCGCAAATCTCATAACTCCATTGGACACTTCAACTGTCCACCTCTTCCTCACTCCGCGGGAGAGCTTCGCGTCATATTTCTCCTCAAGAAGAGTCGCAACGAATCAACACGTCTTCTGAGGTAAATGTCTTCAAAACACTGGGCTCAAAGAAAAAAAATCTTGACCCCCGCTAGTTCTGGTGCTCGTCTGAGGACAGGAATTTAGCGCAAGACAATCCACTGCAACGCGGACTAAACCCTGTGCACTGCAGATAAGGTACGGTGTTTTTTTAATTTCCTGAAAAATAATGGTTTTGGAGATACGAGGATTCCGCCCGACAGCGACGATATGTTGTTGTCTGTTCCATGGTTGAGGAGGAGTGGAGATCGTGCATTCTACGTGGCAGCTCCTGTGTTATGGAACGGGCTTCTGTTGTCTTTGAAATCGGCTCCCTCTTTGGGTAGTTTTAAAGGACAACTGAAGACGTTCCTTTTTTCTAAGGCTTTTGCTGTATGATTGGTAGGTCTTTAATATAGAAATTTCTCATTACCATTTTCTCTGCTAAACCCCTACGGCTCCCAAAACAGAAAAAGACAAAATCTCAACAGGACATTACAAGTTACATTAAATTACAGATAAATCTAAATCTAAACACCAACATCTGTGTAAACAAATGCTTTGACATTTCTAAAGTATCTAAAAGGATTAAAGAAGATCTTCTAATGTCTTCAAAGGAGTTTGTGTGGCTTAGTGTCGGAACTCGGGCATTTATTATATTGCAAGTAGTGTTTGCTTTTTATACTCTTTCAAGACAAAGTGTGTTCAGGATAAAATATGAAGCTTGTTAAGATTAAGACGATTGATTATTGATTAGGTTATCATGATAACCTTCTGTCTGAAATCTACACTGATATGGAGTAAGATATACTGCTGTACCATATTCATATATCCGTGTTGTCGTTTATGGTGACAGATTTAGAGTGTGGGATAAAGGCTATAATCAAATGTCAAGTGTGTGTGTGTGCGCTAGTGCTTTTGTGTGTGTGCACTACCTGTGGCAGGAACATCTTGCCAGCTCCAAATAGATCTCCCACGGTCTTCATGCCATTCATGAGCGGCCCCTCGATGATGTGGAGTGCTCGGGAATAGCGATCTGTCTGAGCTCGAGCCTCCTCTGTGTCCTCGACTATAAACTTCTCTATTCCCTACACACACACACACACACACAGAGAGAGAGAGAGGTTTCAAAAGGTCCTACAGAGGTAAATTAAGTCAAATTTAACTTTTGTTCAGTCAAGTTTTGATATTCTATATTATATTATAGCAGGGATGTGGTAGCCTAGTGTTTGGGTGTTGGACTACTGATTGGAAGGTTTTGAGTTCGAATACCAAGCTGCCCCTACTGGGCCCCTGTGCACGGCCCTTAACACTCAATCGTTCACTTGTATAAAAACATACAAATGTAAGTCACTCTGAATAAGGGCATCTGCCGTAAACGTAATATAGTTTCACGCAATTATGATATAAGCTATGGTTAAGAAAACCCTTGTATTGTGCAAAAGCCAAGTTTGCTACTTTTGCTAATTACTGCTTGCTAAATGTGTTAAAGGTTATGTAATATAGACAACTTTGACATTAGATGACCCAGAGCTGCAGGTCACTCAGCAATATCAAGACACTGCATTAAGTGTTCAGTTCGTCTGCAATGGATCACTGACCCAGCCATGCAAACTGCTCATTAACGTTTGATGCATGAGAAATGTGCACACAATAATACCTTGACAAGTGCATACTCCAATCTCTCCTCCACACTTCCTTTTCTCCACTCATCTGTCTGAATCACCTTCTTCCCTCCTTTAACATTGTTCTAAAGACAAAAAGGTACATTTCTAAAGCTTAATCTTTTAATACAATGCTAACATAGTGAAGTAAGTACATTAAATAAATAAATAAATAAATAAATAAATAAATAAATAAATAAGTAAGTAAATAAATAAATGGGGGCACGGTGGCTTAGTGGTTAGCACGTTCACCTCACACCTCCAGGGTTGGGGGTTCGATTCCCGCCTCCACCTTGTGTGTGTGGAGTTTGCATGTTCTCCCCGTGCCTCGGGGGTTTCCTCCAGGTACTCCGGTTTCCTCCCCCGGTCCAAAGACATGCATGGTAGGTTGATTGGCATCTCTGGAAAAATTGTCTGTAGTGTGTGATTGTGTGAGTGAATGAGAGTGTGTGTGTGTGCCCTGCGATGGGTTGGCACTCCATTCAGGGTGTATCCTGCCTTGATGCCCCATGACGCCTGAGATAGGCACAAGCTCCCCGTGACCCGAGGTAGTTTGGATAAGCGGTAGAAAATGAATGAATGAATAAATAAATAAATAAATAAATAAATAAATAAATAAATAAATAGGTGTGTTTGCAGTCTTGTGCTTTGAATGGACTCCTCTGGAAGAGAATACCTGAGCATACAGAAGAAGCTTTTCTGTGGCCTCTGGGTCTCGGTTCCAGATGAGATTTTCACACAGCAGGAGCAGCTCTTTATCAACGTCATCATACACAGGCAGAGAACCTGCATTCACGATCCCCATGTCCATCCCTTCCTGCAGGGGGCGTAACAGACAAGCACGTTTTAGCAATGAAAATCCAGGATGCATTAAAGATTGCCGATCTGTCTAAAGGAAACGTAGCTTCAGAAGAACAATTTTAAAGTGGAATAACCCTTCTTATATGTAGCACAAACTGTATACTTGACGTACTGTCGTAAGTGTGAGCAGAGTGCACTATTAATACCCAGGTGATACACTAAAACTATAGTATCCAGTATACACCCAGTATCAATACCCAGTACCAGTGTAAAGCTAATACTACAAAAAAATGGCATATCACATAAGAGAAAACATATCGGCAAAGGCTGGGATTATATATTTTTTTTTTAAAAATTACAAATTTTTGGTAACTTTTAAATAAAAAATAATTAAATTGAAATAAATATTAGCTGGCTCAAAGCTTACACAAGACTTCCGTATCAGAGAAAAAAATAAGTGGTTTTGTGCCATGTTTAAGTAAAACTGTAAAAGAGAGATTCTTAGTCCCATTTTGCACTAAGCAGTCATGGCCACTAGAGCACGCTGTACTCATCATTTACTGAAAAGAGATCCTACAGAGTGGGAATGTTGCTACATTGCAGATTCAACTAAGGGGCAAAATGTTTAATTTGGAAATGTTATAAAGGTTGAAGCTTGAAGGTTGTTCTGACGGTTCATTGGCACAAGATGCGGTTCAATGTACTGCAAAACTCAAATTAGGTTCTACATACTGTATATTTATATAGTGTACAGTATACATGTATGTTTATTACACTATTTGAGACAACTTGGGTCTGTGTTCAACTGAATCAAGATGCCGTGTTTGCCCAAACCACCAGTCTGTTCTATTAGAGTTTTTAATTTTTTTTTTAAAAGTAGATGTTCTTGAATAAAAAAGGTGTGTGAAATAGACTGCGGACAACATGAAGCATTGTTTCGCTCATAAGCAAGACAAAATCCAGCTCAGTGCCAAGTGATGAACTCTGGTAAGATCACATGGTTTACGAGAAGAGGGTTTGTACCTTTATAGCGTGGTAAAGGAAAACTCCATGCATGGCCTCCCTGATGGCCTCCATGCCTCGAAAAGAGAAGGACAAGTTAGACAGACCACCACTGATTCGGGCTCCAGGTAAAGTTTCCTACAGACAGACAGAGATTAAATTATTTGTATCATTTTTTTATTTACAGCACATTTAGAAAAACTATTTTGCACCAAGTGACAGAAATAATGACTGGCAGCTAATTTGAGTTATAACGCTCCTCCCTGATCAGCTACATCAGGTAAAGAAGAACGCTGTGTAAACTAGAGTGATGTCTATCTTTACTGTTCTACCTTTATAGCCCGTGTGGCTTTGATGTAGTTGATAGCGTACAAGTTGTGCTCCTCCATGCCGGTGCCGATGGTCAGGATGTTGGGGTCAAAGATAATATCGTTGGGGTTAAACCCCACCTTTTTAGTAAGGAGGTGATAGGCTCTTGTGCAGATCTGAACCTTCTGATCGATTTCAGTAGCCTAAAAAAAGAACACAAGCATAATTTCCTAAATGAACTGAGGTACTTTTACAAGCATTTCTGTTAGCAATCAAAATAAGGCTTATATATTTTGAGTAAAATATCTGTATTAGTCTCTGTGAAGGATAGCGTTTTTGCTGACCGGTCATTACTGCTCAAAAGTGATTTGAAAAAAAGGTTACAAATGAGGCAAAACTACCAAATAAAACTAAACTTGCATTTAATGCAAAATAAAATCATATTTTAAAAACAGGGAAGAATGAAATCCAGTGTGAATAATAATAATAATAAAATTGTTGTATAAAATGACGTATAATACATATAGAGAAGCGCCTTTAAAAAAAAAACCCTAAAACTAATAAACGCTTTGTTTTATAAATTGTTCAGTGTCACATACTGATGGCATGCACTGACCTGCCCTTCTTCATCGAAGGCCATAACGACGACGGCGGCTCCGTAGCGATGCACTTGTTTGGCTTGTCTGAGGAAGGCTTCTTCTCCCTCCTTCAGGCTGATACTGTTGACAATGCATTTGCCCTGGCAGCACTTCAGACCTGCCTCGATCACTGCGAAATTGGACGAGTCGATACACAGAGGTACCTACATACCAGCAGAAAAACGAGTACACACACTGGGTTAAACTGAGATTTGGACAGGTTTCTATACAAAAAAGAAAAATCTCCTAAATTGCCGGATAATGTTACCATTCTAACATCAAATGCTTGAAAAAGTCATAAATTATTCTTTCACTATTTTCTATTTACTGTTTTTTATTTCTCTATTTATTCATATAATATCGACTTCCGTATTTCCGACTTCTACCGTATTTTCCGGACTATAAGCCGCAACTTTTTTCCCCAGGCTTTGAACCTTGCGGCTTAAACAATGACGCGCTAATATATGGATTTCTCCAGCCCTGGAAAGCTGATCCTATATTAACACGTCCTACTTCTTACCTTATCGTAAGCCTTTCTTCACTTTCTTTCTTTGTTTTTATCCTCCATGTCAATGTTAAAACCGCTTTCTGCTAATGTCACACATGCGCACTGAACACTCTCTCCTCCCTGTTGACAAGCCCCGCCCCTTTCTGCTCATTGGCTACATGTTTGTTTTGATTTTTACTGTGGTCCCGACTCAGTTTTCTGAAGCATTTCTTAAACATCGGAGACCCCACCTTTAACTCAGACACCGAAGGAGATGACTTCAGTGGTTTCAGTGCACAGGAGGAGGAAGATAGTGACCAATGAGTTTCTTGGTAGGCTACTGTTTACTGCTAATTTTTTATTTTTTGTTACAAGCCATGTTTCATTAAAGCCTGTGTAAAGTTAATTTGTTTCAGTCTACCTGTAGGCACCTGCGGCTTATAGACATGTGCGACTTTTATTTATGTTCAAAATAATAATTTTTTTCCAAAATTCAGTGGGTGAGGCTTATATTCAGGTGCGCCCAATAGTCCGGAAATTACGGTATTATATTACTGGGATATGATTATTTTTACCTCTTGAATCAAAGCTATTTCTCAGATTATTCCTGTTTATCACTGTCCTTATAACAAAAGTATTTTCACTGTGAATAATGGTTCATCCATCTAACTCAATTCAGATAAACACAGCCATATAATCCTATAAGAAAAACCTATTAAAATCCTATAACTGTTGCCCTTTACACTATAAGTTACTCTAAAATTTTTTTAAAGAGCAAGCGTTACTTTGGCAATGTCAGGCTCAGAGGCAATGAGTTTGCAGAAGCGTGCCATGGCAACGGGTCCCTCCAGCATCCCCTCATCCATGTTGATATCCAGGACCTGAGCACCCATTTCTACTTGTGCTTTAGCTATACTTAAAGCCTCCTGCCAATTCACACACACACACACACACACACACACACACACACACAGTTAAAATACAGACAAACGCAACAATAACATACATGACAAAAGATACGAGTCAGAGTTATGTTGTGTAACATTTACAGAAAAAAGCATGTAGCTTAGCGTCCTTGTAATATATGTAGGTAACGGCATATATTAAAGACAACATCATGCAGAGATTTGATATTGTGGTAAAGGACCTGCTGCAGCTACAAGGACAAATTCTAAACTAGTGCTACACTGTTACTGAGATAAGAAACTGAAACATAAAACGCGTGTATTAATGCACTGCGATGACAATAACAATATCTTCATTAAACTTTACCTCATAATTCCCAGCCATGATGAGTTTGGCGAACTTGCGTGAACCAGCCACGTTGCAGCGCTCACCGATGTTGACAAAGTTGGTGTACGGCCCGATTCGAAATGGCTCCAGACCTGACAATACAATGCCCGAATCATGTTAACATGTTTGTAATAACACAAAAATAAAATATTCTGTCTTAAACGTCATAAGGCCTAAAATGCGATTCCCTGTTCAACTCCTTTTCTTGGGCTCTTCCTCCAGCCATGTCTCCATCACACCCGCGAGTTATTAGTACCCGTTTCTTGTTTGGGAATAAAGATAGGACATACACTAAACAGTAACGGAATTATAGTAGGCTCTGCTACATTAAAGAGACAGAACTTGCTCTACACATATCTACTGCAGCCTCCAAACTCCAGTTTCAATTAAATCTCATGTTTTCCAAGGAACAAGGCAGCCTACAACATAATCTGTTCTGCGATGAAAATACTTTGTTGCTTTGTTACAAAAATGTGTGTGCAATAATTTGTGCAGCCTAAACTCCAGTTCTTCTTTCAATATCATTCAAGTTCAAATCCTAAAGAGTGCCACACAACCATTGTTGGACTTCTACACTCATTTATAAATGACTTAAGATATTCTGTATGAGGAATTATGAATAATAATACACTCAGTATTATAATATCCAGCTGTCTTCAAATTTCTCAAAACGTTGCTAGTGTGTAACAAAGATACTAGAAATGGTTGAAAGCCTTCATAAACACACTGATATGCAGTTTACCAGAAAGCAGCATGTAATCGCTGAACACGTCTGTTGGAGGAACTCTGGGCTGGCATGGTTTCACTTTCTCAGCAATCGCCCTGCATCAGAAATACAAATACACACATTATCAAAGGTTCAGTATGAAAGTCTGACACCTCTACAAAGATAGACACACCTCTACAAAGACAGAGACACCATAGAGCCGCCTCTACAAAGACAGAGACACCATAGAGCCGCCTCTACAAAGACAGAGACACCATAGAGACACCTCAAAAGACAGAGACACCATAGAGCCGCCTCGACATAGACAGAGACACCACAGAGACACCTCTACATAGACAGAGACACCACAGAGACACATCTACAAAGACAGACACCATAGAGGCACCTCTACAAAGACAGAGACACCTCTACAAAGACAGAGACACCTCTACAAAGACACCTCGACAAAGACAGAGACACCATAGAGCCGCCTCGACAAAGACAGAGACACCATAGAGCCGCCTCGACAAAGACAGAGACACCATAGAGCCGCCTCTACAAAGACAGAGACACATCTACAAAGACAGACACCATAGAGGCACCTCTACAAAGACAGAGACACCTCTACAAAGACAGAGACCATAGGAGCACCACTACAAAAGACAGAGACACCATAGAGACACCTCTACATAGACAGACACCATAGAAGCACCACTACATAGACAGAGACACCACAGAGACACCTCTACATAGACAGAGACACCACAGAGACACCTCTACATAGACAGAGACACCACAGAGACACCTCTACATAGACAGAGACACCACAGAGACACCTCTACATAGACAGAGACACCACAGAGACACCTCTACATAGACAGAGACACCACAGAGACACCTCTACATAGACAGAGACACCACAGAGACACCTCTACATAGACAGAGACACCACAGAGACACCTGTACATAGACAGAGACACCACAGAGACACCTGTACATAGACAGAGCCACCACAGAGACACCTGTACATAGACAGAGCCACCACAGAGACACCTGTACATAGACAGAGCCACCACAGAGACACCTGTACATAGACAGAGACACCACAGAGACACCTCTACATAGACAGAGCCACCACAGAGACACCTCTACATAGACAGAGCCACCACAGAGACACCTCTACATAGACAGAGCCACCACAGAGACACCTCTACATAGACAGAGCCACCACAGAGACACCTCTACATAGACAGAGCCACCACAGAGACACCTCTACATAGACAGAGACACCACAGAGACACCTCTACATAGACAGAGACACCACAGAGACACCTCTACATAGACAGAGACACCACAGAGACACCTCTACATAGACAGAGACACCACAGAGACACCTCTACATAGACAGAGACACCATAGAGACACCTCTACAAAGGCACCACAGAGACACCTCTACATAGACAGTGACACCTCTACAAAGACAGAGACACCATAGAAACACCTCTACATAGACAGAGACACCATAGAGACACCTCTACATACAGGCCTCTACAAAGACACCACAGAGACACCTCGACAAAGACTGAGACACCATAGAGACACCTCGACAAAGACCGAGACACCATAGAGACACCTCGACAAAGACAGAGACAGCATAGAGACACCTCGACAAAGACAGACAACATAGAGACACCTTGACAAAGACAGAGACACCTCTACAAAGACAGAGACCCCATAGAGACACCTCGACAAAGACCGAGACACCATAGAGACACCTTGACAAAGACCGAGACACCATAGACACCCCTCGACAAAGACCGAGACACCAGAGAGACACCTCTACAAAGACCCAGGCACCTCTACAAACACCCAGACACCTCTACAAAGACCCAGGCACCTCTACAAAGACCCAGACACCTCTACAAAGGACACCTCTACAAAGACAGAGACACCATAGAGACACCTCGACAAAGACCGAGACACCATAGAGACACCTCGACAAAGACCGAGACACCATAGAGACACCTCGACAAAGACCGAGACACCATAGAGACACCTCGACAAAGACCGAGACACCATAGAGACACCTCGACAAAGACCGAGACACCATAGAGACACCTCTACAAAGACCCAGGCACCTCTACAAACACCCAGACACCTCTACAAAGACCCAGGCACCTCTACAAAGACCCAGACACCTCTACAAAGACCCAGACACCTCTACAAAGACCCAGACACCTCTACAAAGACCCAGACACCTCTACAAAGACACCTCTACAAAGACAGAGACACCATAGAGACACCTCGACAAAGACACAGACAAAGACACCATAGAGACACCTCGACAAAGACAGAGACACCATAGAGACACCTCTACAAAGACCCAGACACCTCGACAAAGACCGAGACACCATAGAGACACCTCGACAAAGACCGAGACACCATAGAGACACCTCGACAAAGACCGAGACACCATAGAGACACCTCGACAAAGACCGAGACACCATAGAGACACCTCGACAAAGACCGAGACACCATAGAGACACCTCGACAAAGACACAGACAAAGACACCATAGAGACACCTCGACAAAGACAGAGACACCATAGAGACACCTCTACAAAGACCCAGGCACCTCTACAAACACCCAGACACCTCTACAAAGACCCAGGCACCTCTACAAAGACACCTCTACAAAGACAGAGACACCATAGAGACACCTCGACAAAGACACAGACAAAGACACCATAGAGACACCTCGACAAAGACCGAGACACCATAGAGACACCTCTACAAAGACCCAGACACCTCGACAAAGACCGAGACACCATAGAGACACCTCTAGAAAAATACAGACACCATAAAGACGCCTCAACAAAGACAGAGCCGCCTCGACAAAGACAGTGGTAGTAGAAGAACTTTCTAATACGTGTTCCCATTTTGTTCCCAATACTAAAAATATAACATACGGCACAGACACATAAGAAATGCATGTAAAACACTAAACACATACAGGTTTTTATTACCGTATGTGGTCTGGTGTCGTTCCACAGCAGCCACCAACAATATTCACCAAACCGTCTGTCGCGAACTCCTGAGTGAGGCCATGAAATGCAAAGCAAGCAATTTTTACATTACAGCCTTATCTTTATTTTTTAACCTTCTTTTCTCTAATGGTCAGCCAGCATCCAGGACCCAAGTTACTGAAGGCTAACCTGTGCTTCTTCCCTGACATATGAACCCATTCTACCACATCTTTTTGAACTAAAGCTCATGCCATGTTGCACCTCAGGGCAATGTATCACTTTGAGGAAAGGGTGTTCTGCCCTCTTCTACATACATGAGTGTTGCTGTGACTGATAGGGGAGACTCTAAACATCCCTCCCGCCGTGATAGCACAGCCAATTTTGCTCCAGTGTCTCTCAGCCTTTAGCATGACTTATGAGCCCCAGGTTTACGTTGTATTTCTTTTTATGCAAGATAATGCTGGATAAACTTACAGTATAACCCTGAGATTACCTGATAACCCTGAGATTTATCAAATTAAAATAAACCCCCGGAAACTGTTTTAAGATCTAAACACTTAAATAAGCCTATGCTTTTGAAAAATTTTAATATATTACTACAATCATCCAAAAATATTTTCTGTATTTAATAAAGCATTTCTTAATGAAGCCGTTCTCACAGGAACGTCATTATGCATTAGGAAAAAGCAAGTTTAAACTCCCCAACGTTGTATACCCGGACACAGCGCTATTCAATGCTCGATTCTGAATAGTCAGAATGTATGAGCTAGCAGAAGGCAAGAAAAACAAACAAAGCACTGTTTCATGAGCTTTGGATTTTAAATCAAATACACAGAATATTCTATAAGGCAATAAGGTTTAGGATTATTTTAAATGTCATAGTTCACCTTCATATATGTAGCAGTGCACTCTGGGGTTTCATCATAGTCTCCAAATGTGTTGGGGAGACCTGGAGGAAAGCAGACACAGGTAAATCAAATCATGAGACACAGCCCAAGTGTAGCCTCACAAACTAGAGAGGTATTACCTGCATTGGGGTAACATATGATGAAAGCCCCGGTGCTCTTTCCGATCGCTTCGATAAATGGCCTCATTTCAGTGGCTCCCAGAGCACAGTTCAAACCAATACTGCAGGGTGGGAGTGGGTTAGAGATGGTAATGCTTAGTACACAGGAGGAAAAAACATTGCATGCAAATGCTGGAGCTCAACTGAAGTGCAGGTTGATGACAGTGATTCTGCAATGTTTGATGACTTCCCATTGAGGGTTTCACATCATCATCATCATCATCTTTTTTTTAAGGGATGTTTCAAGCCTTTACTTTGAGTGAAATTCATGACCCCTGCGGGGTTAAATAAACATGCCTGCAGACAGCAATGTAGTGTTACGGCATCTAATAAGTGTTAATAAGCTTCAAGTAATACTAGATTCAAGTTAGCACACTAGCAGGTCAGCAAAGTAATTATTTAGCCTACTGAATTAAATAGGCAAGAAAATTCCTAGTTGTAAGTTGTACAGTATGATGCTGATGATGTGCACTTCTGATGAAAGCAACTATGAATTGTATCTATTAGGAGAGAAATGGTGGTAATAGGAGATGACAAGTATATGACTACTAAAGTTCGAGCATGATAGTCCTTGCTGATGTTTTACAAATTAAAAAATGTTTTTGGTGAAAAACATGGTTAGATTTGTCATCTGGTTTGTCATTAGCCGTTTCCTAACTGTTGCACACTGCAATATCTGCTGTTCATCACATTTTGAATGCTAATAACAAGACCACACAAATACGGTCATGTATAAATTATTTCCCATTTTGAAAAATCAGTTAACTATTTACCACAAATAGCTAATCACTGATGTCCACAGTTATGACTGTGGCTCTGGGTTATAGAAAATCCTTACCAGAGTGGCTTTACATGAGACACGCTGATGACAAAAGCCTCTCCCGTCTGTCCTGATAGTGTACGGCCACTCTTGTCCACAATTGTTCCAGAGATCTAGAACACAGACATAAACAAAGCTCTCTCTTAGAATAGACTGAATCCCATGCATACTTATGGTCTACTACAGTGTGAATAGTGTGAGTGTAGCCTTCCCAATTTGCTCTCTCATCTTTAATGGCCACAAACACAACTATATATGTTTACAAATGAGAGAATACTATGCCAATACTATACTCATTAAAAAAATACAATATTATACCTACTGTACCATTCAGATTATTTGCTGAACTATAAAATTTTGTTTGTTATCTTAAAGACTAAAAATCCTACATAAATATATAAAACTCTGATATATAATATAGAACTGCTGTAACATTTAAACATTTTATAACAAAAAAAAAATACAAAAAGACCATGTTACTTTTATTGACCTACAGGTACCAGTTTAACGGGAACTGTTGAGTTATTATTGAAAAAATAAGTTGGTAGGATTGAAGGCTGCATTATAGGCCTTTAAATGCTGAATTTACATAATTCTGAATTGTGTTGAATAATACATAATTATGCAATTTAGGAACATTTGTTTAGCGGAGGTAGATAGATATGGCAACACTTCAACTAGCACTTCTTTCCCTATCTTTTGCATTTCGTCGCTGTCGGGCGGAAACCTTGTATGTCCAAATTTTGTCAGTTTCATATTTTTTCACATATCGATGCTATTGGTCAGTCCCCACGTGGGTCTGTTATTTTTACAAGTTATTAACCAATCTAAAGTCTTGAAAATAGCTTGAGCGCAAATCTCATAACTCCATTGGACACTTCAACTGTCCACCTCTTCCTCACTCCGCGGGAGAGCTTCACGGCATATTTCTCCTCAAGAAGAGTCGCAACGAATCAACACGTCTTCTGAGGTAAATGTCTTCAAAACACTGGGCTCAAAGAAAAAAAAATCTTGACCCCCGCTAGTTCTGGTGCTCGTCTGAGGACAGGAATTTAGTGCAAGACAATCCACTGCAACGCGGACTAAACCCTGTGCACTGCAGATAAGGTACGGCGTTTTTTTAATTTCCTGAAAAATAACGGTTTTGGAGATACGAGCATTCCGCCTGACAGCGACGATTTGTATATACTGTATGTATATATATATAAAAAAAACCTGACACTTTTTCATTGTAACTTTGAACAATGTTTTAAACGCATGGTATCTTAAGTATATAACCTAGTGAGCCATCATTAATGTATCCAATGAGAGAGATTTAAGCACTTATGTACGTCGCTCTGAATAAGGGCGTCTGCCAAATGCTGTAAGTGTGTGTGTGTGTGTGTGTAACTACTCTTTATGCTGCAGGTAACAATAATAAAAAAAAACTATTAAATTACTGACCCTGTTAATTCAAAATTGGCTTGTATAAACGTGACTTCTAGAAAACTTTAAAAATATTATGGACTATAACTAAAATTTAGTTTTAAAAAAAATTTACAACTTAAACGTCTCTAACAATTAACAAAACAAACACAAAAAAAACCAAAAAAAAACACCTGCTCTAGCTCAAATCCCAATATGATAGTGTTAAATATTTTTACCTTTTCAGCGATTAGGTAGATGAGTGCAGCAAAAATGTATATTATTTAAAGAAATAATAAATAATAAAAATAAATATAGTCTTTTTACTTACGAATATGGGTCTCGGTTCATACGACTCCTCAAACAGTTTATCAATAGCGAACAGAGCAGCCTGTAAAAGAAAGAGATTCTGTTTCAGAACTCAAGCGTGTGATTAGGTTTTTCTACAATAATAATAATAATAAAAAGATTATTAAAACATTATACTGTAACTCTGTTGTAAAAAAATTATAACTGAATACTTATTGTATATACATCATTGACTACAGAGAAAGAAAGAGAAAGAAAGAGAAAGAAAAAGAAAAGAAACGAAAGAACTACCTTTGCATTAGCTGTATCGAAGATGGTTTCCACCAGCAGGATGTCAGAGCCTCCATCCAGCAGTCCTTGAACCTGCTCTGTGTATGCCTCAACCAGTTCATCAAATGCTACACCATACAAATGTAGTGCTTTTAAATACTTACACAAAGTAATGACACTTTATACACATCAATTACAGTCATGTAATGAAATGATGACTAAACATGAAGTTTGTGAGTGCAATGAGCAGAGATCTAAACATAAACGTAATAATGTCAGTAATCATGTCAAAAACTATAATAAATAATAATAATAATAATAATAATAATAGAACAATGGATATCAATGCTGCCTCTTTTTTGACTTTTTTAACGGAACATTTTTGGATTATGCCTGTAAAGTTAAATTTCAGTACACTCTCCAACACAATGAAGGACTACAGTAGTTTTACCGGTTTGTACAGTTGTTTTACCGGTTTGTAGTTTTACAGTTTTGTTTTGATTGACAAGTTATACAAACAGTTTCCCATGGCCATAAACAGCCATAGCTTTGGGAAAGGTACGTGTGAAAGGTTAATCTGACATTATGACAGGGCAGAGAATGTTCTGAGAAACATTCTTTATCTCAAAGTCCAGATAAATTCCAGTACTGATTAAGCAAGCTGTGCAAAACAGTGTATCTTACTGATGTTTCTGAAGTCTGGTCTTTCCACTGACGGCGAGACAGAGAGAGTTCTGTTGGTCGGACCTACAGCTCCAGCCACGTACCGTTTAACACCTGAAAATAAAGGCATGTTTCAAACCAGTTTAAAATAACTTTGCTCTTAGCCACATTGACAAAACCGATCTTTCACGTGTGCGATGAAAAAGTAGGATTAGTATTAACCAATGAAATACAGAAGATTTAGCTAAATTCAATTAATTCAATCATGTTATAATGACTTTTACTGTATTTAAATAATAATAATAATAATAATAATAATAATAATAATAATAATAATAATAATAATAATAATAATAATAACAACAAGAATTATAATTTTCAAAAGTATAACCTAGGTAGTGGTTATAACTCTACCTGTCTTGGCGGAAACTTCATCAGCGGCCTTCCGGGCTAATTCCGCCGACACCTTGTTAAGCCTATAGGCCTGAGTAAATCAAACAAAAACCAGAATTAAATCAAACAAAAACCTTACTGCAAGTCCTCTACATCTCTTTAACTATAAGCTTCATATGCACCATCTTACCCCCATAGACATACATGCTTTTTTAACGTTATTCTAATTTTTTCCCCTTTGCTTTTATAACAATCTCCACTCTATACAGAAGGCTTTTTCTTTCCTAATGTTTTGGAGAGTGGCTGTGGGGATTTGTGTACCTGAAATCACCTTCACAACCCTGATCAAATGTTTCAAAAATCCTTGAAGGTTTGGCCACATTATAAACACCCAGGTTGATAAACAGAGGTTTAAATGGCTATTAAAAGTGAAAGTTTCCACACCTTATTGTAATTTATGTCTGTGCCTAAATAGTCAGTGAGTTTCTCAGCTCATGAGGCATTTTGCCAAGAAGAATGGGCAACTATACCACCTGAGAGAATTAAGGACCTCATGCACAATATTTAATAAAGACTGCATGCCATCATTGATGCTAAAAGAGGGCAATACAAGATATTAAAATCTAAAAGGTATGCAAACATTGGAACAGGGATTATTTCCTTTTTTCGTTATGTTTTGACTTACATATTAAGTAAGGTCGTAATTTGTTTCGCGTTCTCACTCATGCTCGCTTTAAAAATAAAATGGTACACCTCTTGTAAATTATCCCAAGGTACAGTATGCAAACGTGTGGGATGGCAAGGTGCCCACAAACCTTTGGCCATACAGTATATTGTTCCTCTGGCAAGTACCCAATGCATGCAAATATACATGAACAAAAAGATCCAAAGCAAGATCTACAATTAAAAACATAAAGCTGAATAATCACTAATCAGTGTCTTGTAGTCCTTATTAGCCATATTCATATGAAATCTTAAATCATGTTGCATGTCAGTGCTCATGGGAGAAGGCCGTACATAGGCCGAGCTCAATAAAAGCTCTTAGTGTGTGTCATACCAGCTCCTCAAGCCCGTAGTCTGCCTGAGCAACCCGTGTACTGCTGAATGTGTTTGTCTCGACGATATCTGCTCCAGCAAGCAAGTACTCCTACATTCAAATCAAGAAAGAAACTATTAGCAGAATTGCGAAAAAAATAATTGTTATATCATCATACATCTGATAGGGTTTTTTGGCCAAGTCTCCTTTAATAAGGAGATCCTTAGATCAAGATAAACAGCAGGAAGAGAAAAAAAGCATAAGGAAAGCAAGAAATGAAAGAAAGAAAAAACAGCTCAACTTCACACTTAAGGATCATGAATTTGACATGTTATAGATTCATGATAAAACGACAGACTAAGTAACCAGGTCATAAACTAAAAACCACAAGCGTACAATCACCTTGTGGATATCGTAGATGACCTCAGGCTTGGTGATGCTCAGCAGATCGTTGTTGCCTTTTAAACTTCGTGGATGATCTTGAAACTCCTGACCTCGAAAGTCATCTTCCTGTAGGTTCCTCTTCTGAATCATGGTACCCATTCCCCCATCCAGGACCATGATCCTCTTCTGCAGGGTCTCTCTGAGCTCAGCCTCTAGAGAAGATGCTCTGGCTCCTACCGTACACCACAAACCAGACTTTACATCATATATTGGATTATGTTATTGCCTAAAAACACTAGATCAATTCCTCTAATGAACATGGAAAGGACAAATGTACTTTTTGACAGTAACTGACTTTTACATTAATAAAATAGATAAATTAATTCATTCTGTTATGAATCACACACACACACACACACACACACACACACACACACACACACACAGTTTCTGTTTCCCTAGATGAATGTTTACATATCTGACAGCTGTATTTAACACACGTTACACACAGAGACACACACACAGACACACACACACATAGAGACACACACACTGTTTCTGTTTCCCTAGATTAATGTTTACATATCTGACAGCTGTAGTTAACACCCACACAGACACACGTTACACACATATGTTACACATATATTACACTTACACACACGTTACACACACGTTACACACACACTCACACTCTCACACACACTCTCACACACACTGTTTCTGTTTCCCTAGATGAATGTTTACATATCTGACAGCTGTATTTAACACCCACACACACACACACACACACATACACGTTAACGTTACACACATATATGTTACACATATATTACACTTACACACACACACGCGCGTTACACACACACACACACACACGTTACACACGTTACACACACATACACACACACACACACACTGTTTATGTTTCCCTAGATGAATGTTTATATATCTGACAGCTGTATTTAACACACGTTACACAGACACACACACACACACACACACGTTACACACACACACACACACATATTACACACATTACACACACACACACACACACACACGTTACACACACACACACACACGTTACACACACACACACGTGTTACACACACACACATTACACACACATTACACACACACACATTACACACACATTACACACACTTACCTGTTTCTGTCTCATACTGAACTGTAGGACCCATTTTAAACCCTACAATTTTAACCGTGTACTAAAACAATCTGTGCCACTTCAGCGTTGGGTTATAAACCCTGTCCTTATCCTCTGTCCTGTCCTTAAATCCCCGTTAAGACTTCTTTAGAGTGGATAAACCTGTCTGTCTTGTACGCATGCTCGACACGAGGCGTGCGCCTTAACCGCTTTGTGCGCATGCTCAGGTCTGTGCACCGCGCATGCGCCGAAGGCTTTCTGAGCTATTGCACCATCCTCTGCTGTGTAACAAGATCAACCTAGGAAGTGAATTATATAAATGGTTAAGTCCTAAAGCTAGAGGGATTTGTATATGCAGTGTATCACAAGAAACATTTACCTTATTAACAAAATAAATAATGACGTATATGATCTCATTATTAATGAAACACATGTAAAGGTGCAGTAACACCCACATACAGTACTGTAATGAGTACAATAACATTGAGTTACACACTCAGTTTATTAGAAACTCCTTTACTCATGCTTACTTTTAGTTTTTATTTATGCAATTATCTAATTAACCAATCACTCACTCACTCATTTTCTACCGCTTATCAGAACTACCTCTCTCAGGCGTCATCGGGCATCAAGGCAGGATAAACCCTGGACGGAGTGCCAACCCATCGCAGGGCACACACACTCTCATTCACTCACACAATCACACACTACGGACAATTTTCCAGAGATGCCAATCAACCTACCATGCATGTCTTTGGACCGGGGGAGGAAACCGGAGTACCCGGAGGAAACCCCGAGGCACAGGGAGAACATGCAAACTCCACACACACAAGGCGGAGGCGGGAATCGAACCCCCAACCCTGGAGGTGTGAGGCAAACGTGCTAACCACTAAGCCACCGTGCCCCATTAACCAATCAGTGGTGTATTAAATTATACCAATGCAGACCAGCAGGTTTGAGAAGTTTACCGTAAGAATAGTGAATGGTGAGCAATTGAGCGTTAAGGGCCTTGCTCAGGGGCCCAACAGTGGCAGCCTGGTGGCCCTGGTATCAAACTCATAACCATCCGATTGGTCCAGCACTTTAACCACTAGGCTACCACACACCCCAGATGGGTTGGTTGGAGTATTTCTAACCGCTGACGTCCTGGGATTTCCACACAAAACATTCTCTAAAGTTTACTCATGTTGGTGCAAGAAAGAAGAAACGTTTAGTCAGATCTGCAGACTGAGGAAACCTTCTTGATGAAAAAGGTTAATGGAGAATGGGAGAATGGCCAGATTGGTTTGCGCTGACAGAAAGGCTACAACAACTCAGATAACCACTTTGTACAATTGTGCTGAACAGAAAAGTGTGTGTGTGTGTGTGTGTGTGTGTGTGTGTGTGTCTTCACTTTAATATATAGTAAATTTTAAACACCCAGATCAAAGAATGAAGCACACAACAGTTTGCTATCATTTAAGCTTTATTGGATTATTCCATATCTTTATGTGTTAATGTTTTTGTGTGAGCCATGGTCTTGATCAACAATAACTGCTTAGGAGAAAAGAAGCCCAAAATAAATCATCTTATGCTTATGGTGACTGATGCTGTGTTATTATTTCACATTCAAAAAGCACAAAACTGATTCAGAAGTCTATCATCAAGGTGACTCGACAATAAAAGTTCAGTAAAAGTTTAAAAGTTCAGTAATATATTGTGTTTAAACAATATTCTATTTTCTACTATTTCAGAAACAAAAGCATAACATTTCTCGTTTTTATTACCTGTTTAGTTATAAACCAGTTTTTATCAGATCACTTTTAACTATAAGGGATTTTCATGTTATTTAAACAAAAGAAAAATAAAGCTGTGTTTCAATTGTGCCCCATTAAGAAGTTCATGAGATATGTTAAATTAATTATATAAGCAGACAGAGTAGGAGTGAGTCTGGAGCTGAAATTACCCAGAATGCACTGAAATCAATCTGATGCTGTTTATTGTTCAAAACAGCAAACATAGTGGATAAGCTATTATTATTTATTGTTTCAAAAACATTTTTTTTCGAAATATTTTAGATACAAGTTTTTACGGATGATACATCACTACTTTATTCTTGGTAGCTAATTAGCAACTAGGTAAAAGCTAGGTAGCACACTAGTCTATACATGGATTCATGGAACCTGCTAGTTAGAATCCAGCTAGTCTACACATGGATTAAAGGATGTGTTGTAGTTGATAACCATAGGGAAAGTTGCCAAAGGACGGAGTGCTAGAAACAGTAGTGTAACACATGGCAATCAAAAAGAAAAAAAAGTGTGTGTGTGTGTGTGTTTGTGTATGTGTGTGTGTGTGTGTGTGTGTGTGTGTGTGTGTGTTTAAAGGTCACTCTCTCCATAGAGGGCAGAAGAGAAGGCTTGGTAATCTAGGGCTCCTGGCACTCCATCAGGCCCGGTGTATAGAGGCATCCTGGCAATGCAGTAGTCAGCCTGTTCAGGAGGCAGCTCACGCCTTAGCTCCTCAATCATTATATATGGCTGCGACACAACAAATAGAGGCAAGGATAGAGACAGAGATTTTAGGCAAAAGGCAGGGTACAAGTTTTGAAGGAATGAAGTGAAGTTTCATCATATTTGATCTTTGTAAATGTGTAACAGAATGATACACACACCTTATCACCAGCGAGGATCCTGAAGGAGGCGGCGACTTGTTCAGTAGAGTCAGTCTCAGTGGTCTCTCGGGTCATGAAGTCCACAAACGACTGGAACGTCACCGTTCCTTTACCATTCGGATCGACCACTGACATGATCCGAGCAAATTCCGCCTCGCCCTGCATGAACACGCATGTAATCATGACAAAGGTTGTACATATGTCATAGTTCAGGTACATAGCAGTGCTGAGAAAATGTGTGTATGTCTGATCAAGAGCACATGTCAGGAGAGGTTTGTGTAGATGAACAGGTCTATAGCACAAGAGAGTGAGATATAATCTGTAAAAGACCTCCATCAGGATTAACCCGGAGATTATCCTGGATTATCCTGGAGAACACAAGGCCCATATTAATTAACCTCAAATCATATATAGGATCTAAAAACCCATCATTTAAAAGTGGAAGAGGTTATAGTGCCTAAAACAAAACCACAAGCCTTGGGCACTACTGTTTTGTGCTCTTGTCTCATTGCACACATTATGCATAAGTGTTTCTCCTTTCAGTGCACAAAATACTACAAATCATCTAATTGTCATTTTGCTAATTACTGTACATTCTTTGGTCTTTGTTCTTATTAAAATAACAGTAGATGTGTGAAACCTGAAGACACAAAACAATGTTCTCTGTGTTGATAAAAAAAATCAGCAATAAACGGAATCTTAAAATTTCACCCATTTTGTGAAGTAAAATATTCATAGGCCATAAGATCATACTAATGAGATATGTTGATATATTTCGTGAACAAGAGATCAGTAAAATCACTTTTTTTTTTTTTTTTACCAGATCATAACCCATAGAGATGAGACATGCCCGGAATTCATCAGTGTCCATTCCTCCTTTTTTCTTCTGCAGGATGGGGTGAGAGACAGAATATACAATGAGAAATAAAGAATAATGGAAAGATAAGAGGACTATTAATTACTACCCACAGGAGCATCCATATGTGGACAGTAAAATTAATGTATTTTATTGAAAAAAGGAGCGTGATAATGTTCAGAATGTAAAAAAAAAGCACATGTTTTTCAGCAATGACATTTTATCTCAAAATGAAGAAATAAAAATGTCAGTCAGATTAATGTGATGAAAGAAGAGAGAAATGGGTAACAAATTAAAGGAAAAACAGCCACTTTCTTATGCCCTTTGTGGGGTAGATGCCGCACATCTGGGTCTCTTCACACATGTCTTTGCCCCATCTGTAATTCATAAGGATTTACTGAATGATTGGATGAGGATATAAAAAGATGTAAATTATATGCTGTGGCTTTCGCAGTCATCAGATCGCAACCCAAGAGAACACTTATAGTAGTTTTTGTAGTTATTTTTTAGACAGGGCTCTCCATTACCTTCATCAAAATACCTATATCAAAGTATAAATAATAAAATATCATTGGAAATATTTTGGAAGAATTGTGTCATTATAGTTCCAGAGATTGTGTAATCGGCACAATGAAGCGGTTCTGCTTGTGCTGGCCCAATGACTTACCAACACACTTCATGTTCCTTTAATTGGTCATCTATCTGTAAAATATGTGCATGATGTAAGTAGTGTTAGATGAATAACCTCTAGTGTTTCCTTTTAAGTTCAGACAAGCTGTTAAATTAGTGGAACAAACTAACTCAAGATTACTCTGTGACCACACACACACACACACACACACACACACACACGTCAAACACATGGAATAGTAAAATATAAAATATGAAAACAAAAAGAACAATCTATATAAACTCTACAGAAAATTACACTGTAAAACACATTATATACGTTTTAATCAAATATAATGTAGATACAAACAGTAAAAACACAAATCGTTGCTGTCAGACGGAATCCTCGTATCTCCAAAACCGTTATTTTTCAGGAAATGAAAAAAACGCCGTACCTTATCTGCAGTGCACAGGGTTTAGTCCACGTTGCAGTGGATTGTCTTGCGCTAAATTCCTGTCCTCAGACGAGCACTAGAACTAGCGGGGGTCAAGATTTTTTTTTCTTTGAGCCCAGTGTTTTGAAGACATTTACCTCAGAAGACGTGTTGATTCGTTGCGACTCTTCTTGAGGAGAAATATGCCGCGAAGCTCTCCCGCGGAGTGAGGAAGAGGTGGACAGTTGAAGTGTCCAATGGAGTTATGAGATTTGCGCTCAAGCTATTTTCAAGACTTTAGATTGGTTAATAACTTGTAAAAATAACAGACCCACGTGGGGACTGACCAATAGCATCGATATGTGAAAAAAATATGAAATTGACCAAATTTGGACATACGAGGTTTCCGCCCGACAGCAAAAATATGCTGGGCATTGAACATGTTTTGATTTTTTAAGCTCATTTACACTTTCCTTTATTTATTTGTGAATTAATTTGTCACTTGTCAATCAGGTTAGCATGGTGAGTTTCAATGACTTTTAAAACTAGACATTCAGATTCTGTAAGATCCTGCAGTGTGTGTGTGTGTGTGTGTATGTGTGTGTGTGTAAAGGAGATGTTACCCTGTCAAAGTGGCTGAAGGATGAGCGAAACTCGGTGAGCTGCTGCTGACTGATGCCCTTGGCATCACGGATCATGATCTGAGTCTCGATCTCATTGATGGTGCGAGCCACAGTGGTCAGGAGGTGCTCCCATCCAACACGGATATGCTGAGCAAAACAGCAACATAGCATAGAGAAGTGAATTAAGGCTGTGACAGATTCATCCTTATAAGTTGCAACTGTCTTTTTTTTGAAGGCGTGTGTGTGTTGAGTGCTTTTAAAAGCCTACAGATACATTACATTACATGTGACGTACATTTTGTCGATCTTTTTTTACAAATAGGCAATTTAGGTTTAAGGGCCTTGCTCAAGGGCCCAGCAGTGGAGGCTAGGTGGACTTGTAGTTTTCTTAGACACGCTAATGTATGTTATACATTCTACTATATATTATAAAAAAAACAATCAATCAATCAATCAATCATTCTTTTTGTTCTTTCTTTCTTGTTTGTTTGTTTGTTTCTTTCTTTCTTTCTCTTTCTTTCTTTCTTTCTTTCTTTCTTCACCAGCCAACTCAAAAGTAAAAAGGTAAATTGTATGTTTTAAAATGAGCTTGATTATAACAGTGTAATACGCTTCTAATATGCATGTAATATACTGTAATAAAATGTGTGAACTACAGCATATAGAGTGAGGCACCTCCATGGTGTATTTGGTGTGTTTGTTGTCGAATATGAGTGACTCCTGGATAAATTGGTGATCTCCCTCCAGCTTGTCGATGTTGGGCTTGTAGTTGATGATCATACCCTCATACTGCTTCAGCTGATTCATCTGATCCTCTAAAGTGGCGCCTGTATCCACAGAGCAGTGTGCAATCTCCTGAAAACACACACACGTTCTTTAACACCACTGCATAACCGAACAAAACAAGCACACTGCATAGGCAAGAAAGCCAGTTTCAGTTGTACCTCCAAACGTGCTTGAATCCAGGGTCCGATTGCGTTGGCCTGGGCCGCAAACTGCCTTCTGAGGCGCTCGTTTGCCTGCTGCCTGGACATCTCATCCCGTAATGCAGCATCCCTTTGAGGGACCAGTCTCTTCACCTACACAAAGACACTGGCATGTATTAATGACATGTAGCTGATTTCTGTTGACTTGGATTCACTGAAGTGAAATAATAATTGCCCTACCCCTGACCTTACCTTACAAAAAGGTGATCATTTTATTTTAGAGATATCTCAGTTTCATTTATTCCAAAAGCTTCTAGATTATTGATTCATTGTCTATAACAGCAGGTCTGGTATAGAAGATCTTATGTTACATTGTTGGTTGAGTGCCAGCTGGCTGCTATTCAAATCACAATATGTATTAATAGCTGCTATAATAAAAGTCACAGCAGGACGTTATGTTGCACATGATTAAACATAACTCAACAAGTTAAAACTCCTCTAACACAAAGTGTCTCATGACCCTTCCTGTTACTAAAATGTGTGCCAGAGATATCCTTGAAATGTACTGCAAATGTAAAGGAAGCTTAAAAAAAAGACATTTGACTATCCAAATCCAAAACCTGATCATCTTCTGGTTACAATGAGAACTTTATATAAATTCTACAATCATTTAAGTTCTCGTTATTGAGATATTGCATCGATGAAACTCTTAGTCAGACAGACAGACATACAGACAGACAGTCAGAGAGATAGACAGACATACATACATACAGACAGACAGACAGACAGACAGTCAGACAGACATGCAGTCAGACAGACAGAGAGTCAGTCACAGAGAGACAGACAGACATACATACAAACAGACAGTCAGACAGACTTGCAGTCAGACAGTCAGAGAGTCAGTCACAGAGAGACAAACAGTCAGAGAGACAGAAAGACAGACAGTAAGACAGATAGACAGACAGACAGAGAGACTGACAGAGAGACAGAAACTCAGTGGCAAAGTCATTTTCTAAAA